>NW_015172584.1:170110-228026 GCF_001447785.1 Gekko japonicus
CTTCCAGGGATATATTGGAGGACACGGTCCCATAAAAAATAGGAAAGTGGGCTAGAAATATGATGACCAAGAAAATTTTCGTATAACTGGAACATGGGTGTGAAGGTGGCATGATATAGCCTGATATTATCAGATCTTGGAAGCTAAGCAGGGCTAGTACTTAGATGGAAGACTACCAAGAGTGGCTCTGCACAGGAAGACAATGGCAAACCATCTCTGCTTCTCACTAGCCTTGAAAACCCCTTGCTGGGGTCACCTTAGTTTGACTTGACGACATGTACATAACTGGAACATACAGTGCCCAGCCAGCTAGTGGCTTTCCATGGTCTCAGGCAAAGATTATTTTCTAGCCTACTGCTTTCCAACTGTAGATATGGGGGACTCCCTGGTTGCAAAGTCTGTACTCTAGAGGAAAGTCTATGGGTTCTACCATATATATCAAAAAGTTGACTATGATGGTTCTCCACGTTCTCAGGTATCTATCTGAGATAATTTCAATGTGAGCTTGCAGTGACTAAAACTAGGATCCTCCATGACAAAGCATGTTCTGGATTCTTGAGACATAGCATATTTTCCTACTCCCAGCTTTAGAACTTGAAAAGACTTGAGAGAATAAATTCTTGATTTCTAAATATAGCTTACACTACGTTTGCTGCTGATAATATCTTAGCCAATAAACTGGCAGTGCAGAACAATGCACTTTTTTTTCATTGAACACAATTTGAATAGTGCAGGGACTCTGAAGGAGTCATTCTGATTGCAATAATTAATTCTTTTGGAAGAAGAAAACACGTGCATTCATGTAAAGCCTGTTGCAGTAAATAGCTCCCTTTGCTAAGATATTCAATGACCTCAAGTCATAAACATTTCCCAGAGACTTTAGTCGATGCCTGTCCAGCTGTTCTCCTTAGATGTTTCATTCATAATGCTTTTGGTTGAAAGAGCTGGCTAACGAACAAGATGGTTTTCATTTATTTTGATTCTCCAGTGACACATTCTGCAGTCAATACTGAAATGAAACCTGGTAGTTGCTGTTTTTGCTCTCTCTTCTTCAGAAGCTACACAAAAGTAAAATGCATCGCATAGTGGCCTTTGTCTTCCCTGAATGAACCTAATCATTGCCCAGTTCATTAATTAATTTAATTGTGAACAGACAACGCCATTTATTTATTTATTCAGATGTGTAGATCACCCCATTTCAAATCTGTGTATGCAAAGCTGGCCCACAGTTGAGCCAATGATAACATTAAGAGGTACACTGGCTTTTAGGGACAGTGTGGGCATATTTTGTACCATCATTCTGTGGATTATTGGTAAGTACAATTGAAGAGGATATGGTCTGAGGGAGTATGATATTGAACCAAAGCAGATACGAGTCTGTTCATTGACTACCCGGAAACCTTATGTATACTGTCTTGAGTTCTGTGACTCCTAAGTAGGATATAAAAGTAACAAACATTGTAAATTCAGTAAACTGCCCATTTTCATCATTAAACATTATGAATAAACAAGAGGCGGGGCCCGCGATACTCGCACGGGGGGGTTATCCCCCACGGCTTTCAGCCTGTGGAAGCAGGAGGACCTCAGGGCTGAGGAAGCGGCCACAGGTAAGCTTCCCCCCCCCAGTGCTCCAGCGGCGAGGGCTGAGTGGCCTCACTGATCTTCAGGAACTTGAGACCTCCCCTGATTTGGATGGGGTTACACTCCTCTTGAAAAGTCAGGTTCACAGCTGCTTGACAAAGTGGTCACCTTAGAAAATCAGGTGGCTGCTGTGGTTTGGAGTGCTTTCGTCCAGCTTTGGCTGATGCACCAGCTGCTCGCATTCCTGACCCAGTCTGATCTAGCCACAGTGGTCCATGCCTTAGTTACTTGTAGACTGGACTATTGCAGGGTGTTCTGCTTAGGGCTGCCCTTTAAGAATGTTCAGAAACTGCAGCTAGTGCAGAATGCTGGGGCTAGATTGTGGGTTGGGGCCAGTTACCAGGATAAGAGAGCCAGTTTGGTGTAGTGGTTAAGTTTGCGGACTCTAATCTGGGAGAACCGGGTTTGATTCCCCACTCCTCCACTTGCACCTACTGATGTGACCTTGGGTCAGTCACGAGCTCTGGCACAGCTGTCCTTGAAAAAGAGCAGTTTGTGTCAGAGGTCTCTCAGCCCCACCCACCTCACAGGGTGTCTGTTGTGGGGAGGGGGAGGGAAAGGAGTTTGTAAGCCGCTCTGAGACACCAAGTGAAGGGTGGGGTATAAATCCAATCTCTTCTTCTTCTTCTTCTAAAGTGAGCCCAATCTTACAGCAATTAAACTGGCTTCTGATCTGCACCTAAGCCCAATTCGTGGTGCTAATTTTTACATTTAAAGCCCTTCATGGCTTAGGACTGAGATTTCTGAAGAATGTTCTCCCACACATTCCTCCCCAGGAACTAAAAGCACAGGAAGAAGTCCTCTTGACTTCCTATCAACCAGTGAAGCTCATCTGGTGGCATCAAAGTCGCTGAAATGACGGTCTTTACCAAGGAGACCTCCTGTTTCCCCCCATACATTGCATGCTGGCCAGCTGAGTGTCAATGGAAAGAATTTTTTTTAAAGATGTCACTGTGCCATTGGTTTTACCATAGTTACCATCAGTGTTCCCTCTAAGCTGAGTTGGTGTGAGCTAGCTCACAGTTGTTTAGCCTCCGGCTCACACATTTTGGTCTTAGCCCACGAAGGAGGGCTCCAGAGCAAACTGATTCATGCAGTAGCCAAGTCGCTTGCTCACAACTTTAATGCCAGTAGCTCACAAAGTTGAATGTTGGCTCACAAGACTCTACAGCTTAGAGGGAACATTGGTTACCATAGTGTTTTACTGTAGAGTTCTGCTGAAATCTTAGAGCATTGATATGATGTCATGCCAGTGACATGATGTCATTTCCTTTATTCATTGGAAGTGATGTCATGCCACCAGTGTAGCACTATTTCCCCTGTTTCTGCTCCCTTACCCTAGCCGTTAGGTCGATCAATTCTTTTCGCCTAGTGTGCACAGGACATTTGGTAGGTGGTGATGTGCCTTAGTGAGTTGTACATTCACAAGCAGGGTAATCCTAAGCAAATTTACACCTTCTTAGCCCGTTGATGTCAATGGCACCGCACTATAAAACTTTGGCCTGTAACTCATGGTCTGACATCCATGAGAGGATCATCTCCTGATCTATGGTGTATTGAAACAGAAGTGCCTCTGCTTTTTAGGTTTAAGGTGATTAAATATATATATATTTTTTACAGTTCTGCAGGGCCTGCAAGATGGAGCTCTTCCACCAGACTCTCAGCTAAGGAGCCGCCACCACTACAGAGCCCTGGCCACTATAGAGTCTATAGTCACTATAGAGTGACATCTAGCCTATGCTGCCCTTGTTTCAGAAAGATCATGAGTAGAAGAACTGTTAGATCTCCGGGCACATTTTTCAAAGTACGCCATCATAATAATTAATTGATCATTACCAGCACTTTATAAATCTGAGTTTATAGTCTGAACTGTTTTAGATGATTTTATGTAGATTTTAATTGTATTTATGTGTTAAATTGTGTATTGATCGATGTGAGCTGCCCTTAAAAGTACTTTCAGAGTCTTGAAAACCACTACACTATCATTGTCTTCAGTGGACATAGAAAGGTGCAACTCTATTTAGGATTGTAGTGTAAACAAACAGCTCTAAAGCTAGCTTTCTGTGCCCCAGCATGTATTGGCATCTGAGCATGGGGCAAAACACTGGTGGGACCCTGCAAACAATGCACAAGGGAGTTTTCAGAGATCTAAGTTAGACGCTCTAGAAGGAGGATACACCTGGCAATTATCTCCATTTCCTTTCTCCATCCAACCAAGTGTTTTTTAGGAGAAATATTTTCCCTCAAGGAATGAGCAGAGATTGTAACCTAGAGACTTCAGGGAGGGAAGAGAGAGCAGTGTGGTTGCATGCTGAGAGCCAAGGCAGCTGAAATGCGCTGATACAGACTTTTCATTATCTGAAACAATTACTTAGGCAAGCACAGCATGAGACTTCATGAAATGTTTTTGAACTTGGATTCCTGATAGGAGCACATTACATAACACTCTCTTTGTGAGCACTGGCGACTGGGAACATACAGAAAGATGCAGCCAGAAGCCCTGCGCTCAGCTGCTTTCTCTCTCTCTGCTTTTAAATCTGAGCCAAGCAAGGCAGGCCTATCTTTCCCTCACTCTCACCCTCCCCCAACATGATCC
The DNA here is from genome assembly GCF_001447785.1 of Gekko japonicus. NCBI lineage: Eukaryota > Metazoa > Chordata > Lepidosauria > Squamata > Gekkonidae > Gekko > Gekko japonicus. The sequence continues at coordinate 174,348 of NW_015172584.1, forward strand.
TGGTTTTCATCACAGTTTAATAAACCAAGCTCTATGTCATTTTACTCTGCTTCTCACAAGCTCCTCTTTTTTGCCTTTTTTTTTGTTTATGTGTTTATAGTCCACCTCATCCCAAAGCCTGGGTTTCAGAGCATTAGGATTAGAAAGGAAATATCCCATTAGTGCTACAGTTTCTGATATTGGTATTAAAAAAATCCAGCATCTGAAAATTCCAGTCTTCTATTGGTCTCATCTTATTCCTTTTCAAATTGCATAGGTCTTAGGATACTTCTTGAAGATACAGTTTTTGATTTATTATTATGTCTTCCTTCAAGAAGGTCAGTTCAGCATGTCTCATCACTCCACCACTTTTTATCCTCATGACCACTTTATAAGGAACGTTAGGCTGAAGGAGAATGAATGGCCGGTGGTTATCCAGTAAGCTTCACAGGCAAGTGGAGCTAGCCAATCTCAGTCTGATACCCTGACCACCTCACCAGATTGCCTCCAATTCATGGTTTGTTGAGTTTCAATAGGCAGGAATTCTAAAGGTGTGGGCTGGGCCACTGCTTAGAATGCTGCTTTGATATGGGCACAATAATTAAGAGAGTTTTCTCAGTGGTATATAGCAAAATAGATGAAATCATTTTGGACATTTTGAAGCATGGACGGCTTCAAGAGGGAATTAGATAAGCATATGGAGCAGAGGTCCATCAGTGGCTATTAGCCACAAGGTATAGATAGGGACTCTGGGGCAAGTGATGCTCTGTCATCTGGGGCAAGTGATGCTGGGGCAAGTGAGCAGTGGTCCATCAGTGGCTATTAGCCACAAGGTATAGATAGGGACTCTGGGGCAAGTGATGCTCTGTCATCTTGGTGCTTGGGGGGGGTCAACAGTGGGAGGGCTTCTAATGTCCTGGCCCCACTGGTGGACCTTCTGATGGCACTGGTATTTCTGGCCACTGTGTGATACAGAGTGTTGGACTGGATGGGCCTTTGGCCTGATCCAACATTGTCATCTCTTATGTTCTTATGACACAATGAAGGGAGCAGGGTTCATACATACCCTGCATTCTTAGTCCATGGATTCTTAAAGCAGCTAACAGCATAAAAACCATCACAGCAACTAAAACAATGTATATCCAAAATATTAAATTACAAGTATAAATAGAAGCACTACACTGACTAAAATTGTGCTAGTTACATGAAAATGGAAAACAGTAACATTATAACCAGAAAAAGACACCATAATTGCAGTGGCTGACCACCTTTCTCTGAGGTCAGGGATGGTGGCGCTTGGGGGGGAGAGCTATCCCAGTGACACCCATTGGAATGTGGTGTGCCACAGGGAGCAATTCTCTCCCCTGTGCTATTCAATATTTATATGCTCCCCCTTGCCCAGATTATCCAGAGGTATGGTCTGGGTTGTCACCAGTATGCCAGTGACACCCAGGTCTATCTACTGATGGACGGCCACCCAGACATAGCCCCAGGAGATCTGGATGAGGCGTTACAGGCTGTGGCTGGATGGTTGCGACAGAGCCGACTGAAGTTAAATCCATCCAAGACGGAGGTCCTGCACCTGAGTCGCAGGGGACTGGGACAGGCAATCAGGCTCCCAGCCTTCGATGGGGCTCCATGGGTCCTGACCTTGAGGGTGAAGAGTCTGGGGGGGCTCCTGGATGCCTCCCTTTCTATGGAGGCCAGGGTCACCGCCACTGCCACATCTGCCCTTTTCCAACTGAGGCAGATCAGGCAGTTGGCCCCATATCTCACCCTCCAAGACCTGGCTACAGTGACCCATGCAATGGTCACTTCCAGACGGCATTATTGTAACTCTCTGTGAGGGGCTGCCCTTGACTTTGCTCCAGAAGTTGCAGCTAGTGCAGAACATGGCAGCACGGGTGTTGACGGCAATGCCTGTGTGGGCTCACATCCACCCAGTGCTGTGCGAACTGCACTGGCTGCCTATTGAATACCTGATCCATTTCAAGGTGCTGGTGCTTACCTTTAAAGCCCTATATGGCCAGGGGCCAGCATACCTTTGGGACCGCCTCTCCCTATATGAGCCCCATAGAGCACTGAGGTCTACTAATCAACATCTATTGGTAGTCCCCGGCCCCAGGGACATCCAACTTGCCTCAACCAGGGCCAGGGCCTTTTTAGCCCAGGCCTCCACCTAGTGGAATGAGCTCCCATATGAGATCAGGGCCCTGCGGGAGCTATTACAATTCTGCAGGGCCTGTACAATGGAGCTCTTCCACCGGGCTTTTGGCTGAGGCAGCGGATGTCCCCTGGCAGGTCGCCCGTCAGCGTCCTGGATTTTTTTATCCCATCTTAATTGCTAAGAGATCTAATCAGAATTCATGTGGAATTTTAGGATTTTGAGCTATTTTATACTGTTGTTTTTAAGCAGTTTTCACTGTATTATATATTATTTTTATATTGGAACCCGCTCTGTGCCTGCTTGTGGGGAAGGTGGGATATAAGTTCAAATAAATAAATAAATACATTTATATTACAAGGATTTAAGACAGCAGCATTTTAAAAAAGAAAAGGTAACAGGTTAATGTAATCAGAAGAAGAAGAAGAGGATGAGATTGGATTTATACCCCGCCCTTCACTATCCGAAGGAGTCTCAGAGCAGTTTACAACAGACACCCTGTGAGGTAGGTGGGGCTGAGAGAGCTCTCTCAAGATCTGCTCTTGAGAGAACAGCTCTGAGAAAACTTGTGACTGACACAAGGTCACAGCAGCAGCTGCATGTGGAGGAGTGAGGAATCAAACCCGGTCCTCCCAGATTAGAATCCACGCACTTAACCACTACACCAAAGCGCTACACCAATCAGAATGCAACATGTGGAGAAAAGAACTGAAGGGAAGGCCTAGGCAGACAGGAATGTTTTATCTGGCAATGAAAGAGCTGAGCATCGGATGCTTGTGGGGACAGTTGTTCCAGTTGAAGTATGTAATGGGTTCTGGTGGAAGGGGTATATTAAACTCCCTCCTTTCATGCCCCCCAATGAGGCTCACTTGCTGTCTTTACTGTTAAACACTGGTTTACGGAGCTCACTGCTACAGCAACAAGCATGGTACACTTCACCCACCTGTCTGCCCAGGAGTTCAGGGGACTCGTCACCTTTGGCAGGGCTTGACTCTTGGATCATGAAAGAGCTATAACTTGGGATACACAGTTTAAGTCGTCAGTGTGACTAAAAGGGAGATACCAGTGAGGTAACTCCAATTTGTATTCTGAAGACCTTTTGCAGTATACTTCTCAAGTAAGACCAGGAGATGTCTCCAGTAAACATCACATGTAATACAGTCAGATATTCAAAGAAGACCAAACTTTGCCCCAAAGGAAGACAGCTATATTTTTAAAAGAGCTATACCACAGTATTCTGTTTTAGGCATTCAGGACCGAAAGAAAGTTCAATCGTTTTCACTTCAAAACCTTCTATTTTCATGGCAAACATTTCTCTGTTTTGTTTTGCCAAGATGCCTGCGTTCCCTGTCCTTCAGATCACCATAGTACCTCTGAGCTAACAAAAGACTATTTTAGCAAATGAGGCATTTGAATGGCTGAATTTCTGAAGTTTTCTTGTTTACATGGAGTAAGGTGGGGGATTTGAAATCTTTATGCTTCCTTGTTTATTTTACATTCCTTCAGGGAAAAAGTAATCAGGCATTTGTATTGGAAGAAGTGCTTTTACCAGGAGGAAAGTCCATCTTACTTGGAAAAACAAAAAGCTCCGTTTTCAGTCAGATGCTCGGGAGAGAGTTCCAGGGATGTGGGCCAGCCGCCAAGGAGGCCTGATTTCCCCTCCACCCGCTCTGCTCAGCTCCATTCTTGGCACTTCATGTTGATGATTCCAGCTGTCATGCTGGGTCATGGTTAGCTGTCAAGGGAGATAGTACATATGATAACCAAGGCCTAGTCCACTCTGAACTCTTTAACTGGAACCCAAACAAGACAGCATGTGAAGCGTAGTCCTAACATCCAGCGATTATTGTGAAGATGGGAGATATTAACTTAAAGCAAGTTAAGCTATTACATGATTAGTCCCACGGCCATGTAATATTTGAATTGTTGCAGGGATCAAAGGCAGGGACATAAGGAAGGCCTCATCTGAGTCATGGTCTGTCTCATTTTAGAATTAAGCATCAGACATAATGACTATGACCATGTCCAAAATATTGGGGCAGTTTGTAGATTTAGGGGGCTAGCTCTGTCCTGCCTCAGACATGGGATCCTGCTAGGGAAGAAAACAAATAAGATCCAGCAGTTAACCCCCATCTGAAAAAACCCGGCCTCTTAGGTGGAAGGAGTGACTAGAATTTGGGATTTTTCTTTTGCACATGAAGAGTAATCTGGGAGATGAAACAGGAAACATGAGCGGCTGGAAGAGCTGCCTATCAGAGGAAGGAGACGAGAGATGCTGAGGAGGAAGGGTCTTCTGAGCTGCTCTTTCATTCAGACAAGGAGGAAAAGGAATGCGAGTATTTCTCAGTCCCCTTCCCTCTTTTTGATTCTTGTGGTATGCTGAAAAGAAGGGGCCACAACGGGTGTGTGCAGCATACCCCCACAATCTGCACACACAGCATGATGGCAAAGGTTGTAAGGATGTCCCTGGCTCAAAGTTCATTTCTTCTGTGCACTCACTAGGTGGTCTTGAACAAGCCACTATTATTTCAGTCTCAGCATTTCATTGGCAAGATGGGAATAATAGCAGTGGCTTCCTTTTCGGAGCTGTTAGAAAGAGTACTGAGATAATACATGTCTAAAGTGCTTTGGAGAATGCGTTCACACAGAGCTGGTGAGCCTTCGAAATGCTTCTCAGTCTGAAGGATCCATACTGTTTAAATATGTGGACATATGGCATGTTCTTACAGTCCCAGACGATATTGCATCAACTAACCCTGCCCAGTTGGTCATCTCCTGTGCTCCAGGGACTACAAATTAAGAATGAATGATTCCCCAATTAGGCAGGACAGACATTAAGTTATCACACTTCATCCCTGTGCTCCTCTTCTAAAAGCTGAAAATCCATGTAAAATTTCAGTTTGGGGATAATAGTAACAATACATTTCAAAATGTGATATTGTCTTCTGCCAGATGTGTTTGTCACGTCTGGCCAGACACAACAGTTCTGTCTTGCCAAACAGAAAAATGTCACCATTAAAGTGAATATATCAGTATTAGACAAAATCTGTACTTCGATAATGTATCAATTATATACTTGGAAGATGCACAGATTGCTTTTCCTCTTAAGTCCACAGAGCAAAATTGCAATCCTAAGCACCCTTCTAAGTTCATAGAAATTGATGGTTTCTCAAGGGCGCAGGTCTGCTTAGGATTGCACTGCAGTTTTAGAACAAATTAACAAAAACTCTGAGAGCTGCTTCAAGTGATGTGATTCTTTCATTGCAGTTTGAAAGGATGGGCAGGGAAACAGCTCAAATACTGACAAGTATGAGCTTTAACAAATGTTAGATTTTTTTAAAAAAGTATGAGTATACTTTAAGTATGTTAGATTTTTTTTAAAGTATGAGTATACATGCCTATACTCAGTCGACTTGCAATGTGATAAATATTTTAAATCTGTTGCACCATTTTTGTATACTTTGACACCATACTATAATGGAATGTCCATCATTCAGACAGACAGCACTGAGTGTCTGGATTTCAGGGACTACAATGAGCCTCTGTGTACTGTATAGACAAAGATACATTGTCCCTTTCTGAAGGGGTAGACCACTCTGTGCTGAGGGTGGAGAACAGGTTTTCCTTTCCCTCCACTGCATTATCTTCCATTGGAGAGAACTGCAGCCACAGTGGGGGACAATAATGGAGTACACCAGGAGACCTGTTATATCCGCTGACCGCCACTAGGCGACAGTGACGTTCACCAGAGTTTGACTCTCAATAAACAATAGGGACTAGGATCCTGAAACCATTCCTAACAGTGTTCCTGTCCATGCATCTATAGCTTCAATAAAAGTAAAACCTTCCTGAAAGTGTGTACTTCATTGTTGCTGTGGGTCCTGACAGGGTGTTATGTCCGCTGACTGCCATTAGGTGACAGCGACGTTCACCAGAGTTTGACTCTCAAGAGACAATAGACACTAGGATCCTGAAACCTCAAGTGGTCACCAATAGGGACTTTGGTGGGAAGTTTAAACCCACCAATGGGATCTGGGGGTGGTCCATGGGGACTGTATATAGTTGGCCATCTGGCCGGTATTTTCTGTTCTGTTGTGTACCAGTAAACTATGCGCTGATAATCACTCTGTTTCCTGATTCTTCAATGCGTCGAACCCACTACACACCAAGACCCTATCCATATTGGGGCTAAGCCTGCTTCTGGTGACTCCAGAGTATGGCCTGGTTTTGCCACCAACTATGTCTCAAATGTTGGCCTATTGACTTTTTCCCATTTAATTCAGCAGAGGCCACTGAGTACAGAGCCAGCCTTTTGATCCATAGCCATACCCATTCATTTTGGAAGCTAGCTTTTAGAAGAGTTTTTTAAAGGAGGTTTTTTAATTTAAAAAAGTTTACTAGTAATGATTTGGTGGAAACAGATAAAACTCCCAAGAAGTTCATGGGCCCTGCTCCCCTGCAATTTCACTATGATGACTTCTGAAACTGCAGCAAAACGTCTGCTGTACCTCCCAGTGGGACACAGCATTTGCTCAATCTGTGTCAAAGACTCTCTGTAACTCTCTTCCCCCTGACGTATATACATTTCCTCTCCTTGAATAGCCACTCAATTCTCCCCAAAGCCATAAGATATCTAAATAATGATATTGCCATGTGCAGAATCTCGGGATTCCAGCCTTCAGAATCCTCTTAACTGCCTGAGTATGTTTTTGTAAGAGTCTGCTGAATGAGCTCTGGATCTGTGTGTTACCTGTGAGATCCTTGCATGCCATTCCACCTGTATAAGCTCAGCTCCACAGGCAAAATCAAGCATTCCTAAAATTGAGCATTCTCTTTCTTATTTGCTTGCTTACCTATGACATTTGCGTTGTTTCTTATGAAGATAAACTGTAGGAGATAACACAGCTGGTTGTAAACTCTTATTATTCGATTAAAAGTAAGAAAAAATAATAATTAAAAAAACCACAAGACTTATATGGCATATTCTCTGCTTACTCCTGAATATCTTAAGGCCCTGAGATTAGAATATTAAATTCTAATTTAGCCACAGGGCTAAAAATTAAATCCCTAGTGCATCAATTTTTCTCTTTTAAGCCCTAACCAAAGTTCCAGCTTCTCAGAATTAAGATACACTTCCCACTGGGACAAGGCTTGGATGCTCCACCTTTAGCTTTCTTTTTACAGAAACAGGTTTAAACGCCAGTTATATCACTGACATTTCTTGGTACCTGGCGGCACCGTTTATGTCCATCAATGAAAACATGCCCTGTAACAGAGTTACGCTCCAGCCGTGAGGACAGTGAACACACAAATGTTGACCAGAAACAGTTTCCAAGTGGCCACCATGTTCTCATCCTCCTCCTCTTCTTCCAGCTTCACCAGCTCTTCCATGTGTGGTGAAGCATCAACAGCTCTCTTCCTAAGCTCAGTGTCTTGACTAATGCTCTCTGCATCTAGCTGCTCCCAATCAGGCATCTTCTCCTGAACGTCGGTGACTATACACTTGACCTCTTCCTCCTCAGTCACCCAATGCTTTGGAAGTATGGGTTGGGGCACTCTCCCATTATTCATTTCTGAACTTCATTTGGGCTGTCTTGGTGGTGGGGGAGTATGCTCCGGTGGTGGGTCCAAATCCTCATTAGAAAGCTCTTTCCATTGCTCCTGCACGGAGGAGTCCCCCATAATAAATTTTGCTCCCTCTATAGCAGCCAAGTAAGAGAAATGAAGTTGGTCGGTGGTCTGTATGAACCCCATTCTGTACTTCCTCATTTCTAAGAGAACCTGCTTGATGTCGACAGAAGAAGGATCTTTCCTTTTGTCCATCAGGAGGAGGCAAGTATCAACCAAACAGAATGTTCCTGATCTTCTGATTCCTGCACTGTAGTGCACTATGGCGGGTCTGTGTTCAGGGCTCAGTGACCCCGACTCTCTAACTTTGAACAGGAAGTTGAGGAATGAAGCTGGAGGTTTGGGGACTCCAAAGTCAGGCCACATTGTATAGTGGAAGTGCAGAATCTCTCCGGTTTCATGTGTTGTCAGGTTTTCCAATTGCAACTGTCGTACCGTATAGTAGGATTTTATATCTTCTGATATCAAGATGAGCTTCAAGTTTGTGTCTTCAAAGAACATTTCTTTCTCTTCTTTTTGTGGCCAGTACTGTGCACGTTTTATTGATCCCTTTTCCATCATTCTGTTGAGCATGACAATGCCACAGCTTTTCTGTTCCCAAACCATCTCCCAAAAGTGACTACAAGTATTTGGCAGAGAACCCTGTGTAAGGATGTAGCGCCTGTGTGCTTCTTTTATTTTTATCAAACTAGTGTTGATATAATCATTGTCTTGCTGCAGTTTAATTCGACTGTGGTCAAAAGAGCTGACATCTCTGTACCTGTTGTGTTTTTTATTTTTAGGAAGTTTGGCCACTTTGCAAGGGAAGTCACCAGCTTCATGTCTTATATCATGGTAGACGGCAGCCCAGCTGTCGGCCTGGTTGAGCTGGTGGAACTTCTTTTCTATCTCCATGGCGTGGGGAGCCCAAGGCCGGGTCTGGCTGCCCCTCTCCCCAGTCTCAGCCACTGTGACCCCTGTGGCTGCTTCTCCCCGAGAGCGTCACCACCACCGTCGCAGCCCTTGCTGCCTGCTCTGAGCACAGACAGCGCCTTAGCACAGCTGGTGATGTAAGGAAAGGCAAACCATTAGCTTGGTCCTTACTAGTAGGTAGCTGACAAGGTCAACACTGGGGGAGGCGGTGCTTTTGCTGCAGCAGTTGATAGAAGGGACAGATCATTCTGCACAGGCTCTTCTTCTTGCACATATCTCTGCATGCTTTAGGAACTGCAGACATGAAGCAAGAAAATAATTATGCAAGAAGTGAGGGATCATCCCAAAATGGCAGGAAAGTCCATCTGGCTTGTAGCTAGACGTGTGTGTGTGTGTGTGGGACCTTTGTTTATTAAAACTATTTTTATCACATCTTTCTAAGTCCATCCAAGGCAGTTTAGAATGCATATTAAAACAATGCAACAATTAATCATAACAATGAACAAATTTAGATTACCCAGAAGCAGAAAGTTCTTTACCAAAAGAATCTGAATGTTTTGAATTTTTTTACAAATACTTCACTGTATTTTGTAAAGAGCCTCTTGCTCAGGGTAAAAGAGGAGAGCGCAAAAGTGGGCTTGAAGCTCAACATCAAAAAAACTAAGATCATGGCATCCGGCCCCATCACTCCTTGGCAAATAGAAGGGGAAGTCGTGGAAGTAGTGACAGATTTCACGTTCCTGGGATCCCAGATCACCGCAGACTGTGACAGCAGCCATGAAATTAAAAGACGCCTGCTCCTTGGGAGGAAAGCGATGGCGAACCTAAACAGCATGATAAAAAGTAGAGACATCACCCTGCCAACCAAAGTCTGCATGGTCAAAGCAATGGTATTCCCAGTAGTCATGTATGGCTGCGAGAGTTGGACTATAAGGAAGGCCGAGCGCCAAAGAATAGATTCTTTTGAACTATGGTGCTGGAGAAGACTCTTGAGAGTCCCCTGGACTGCAAGAAGATCAAATCAGTCAATCCTAAAAGAAATCAACCCTAAGTGTTCCCTGGAAGGCCAGATAATGAAACTGAAGCTCAAATACTTTGGCCACCAAATGAGAAGGGAGCACTCACTGGAGAAGACCCTGATGCTGGGAAAGACTGAAGGTCAAAGAAGACGGGGACGGCAAAGGATGAGACGGTTAGACAGTGTAATAGATGCAACAAACATGAAATTGAGCAAACCTCAGAGGATGGCGGAAGACAGGAAGGCCTGGCGTGATCTGGTCCATGGGGTTGCAAAGAGTCGGACTCGACTGTGTGACTGAACAACAACAACAAAAAGCATGCTTAAAAGCTAGTTGCTATAGAGAAAGAAAATGTTGTTGTTGTTCAGTCGCACAGTCGAGTCCGACTCTTCGCGACCCCATGGACCAGCTCCCGCCAGGCCCTCCTGTTACAGCAAAAGTTTTAAAATATCTTGCTGATCCAGATGGCTTTGATGAAGAAATATGGTAAGATAGGTTTAGTGTGATATCAGTGAAATGGCTAAAGTGGAGATATTGCTAATATATGTAACGTTTGCTGAAGTAATCTCAGTGCATATTGAAACTGAATCCTGATAAGATGGAAGTGATGCTAGTTGAGAAGGATGGGTGGATACAGCTGGGAAAAAATGCTTTCTTCCAACTTTATCAAGCCTGGAAGATGGCCCCCTAACCTAGACTCAGGTGATCTAACTACTTGAATCCATGCCATGGTAACATCAAGACTAGATTGTTGTAATGCACTTTATATAGGTCTGTCCTTGAAGTCAGTCCAGCTGGTACAGAATGATGTAGGTTGGTTATTATCAGGTGCTAGATGGGGCATGCATATTAAACCCATTCTGCAGGAACGCTGGTGACTGCCTGCCAGCTACTGGGTCCAGTTCGAAATATAGACTATCACTTACCAAGTCCTGCACTGCCTTGAACCCTCATACCTGCAGGACTGCCTCTCTTCCCAATGTCTGTTATGACAGCTCCACTCATCTGTTCAGGGCCTTCTGCAGGTCCCACCCTGCAAATGGGCATGATCAACAACCCACCTGTACATGTGCTTTCTCTTCTGTGGTCCCACCTTGTGGAATGGCCAGCCTAAGAAGGTCAGGAGGGCTCCCATGCTGCTGTCATTCCACGAACTGTGCAAAATTGAGTTGTTCAGGAGAGCTTTTCTATAACATAATAGTTCAGGAATTTGCTTGATAAAGGGAAAGGGACTGTGGGTTGTACCACTGTGTATAGGATGTATTATCAGTGATGTAATACAAATTTTCTTCATTATATCCACACACACTGTATCATACCCAATATTTGATACTCCTTCAGATTTCAGTGAGCCTAGTCCTAGTGCATTGTTCATTAGATGTCTCCTCATATCAATTTCATCAATCTACACTGTGGTTATTAGGCAACTTTGTATGATCTGCTATTGATTTACACTGTGCAATCTGCTTTGAGTCTCAGTGAGAAAGGCGGACTATAAATACAGTTAAATACATAGGCACATTCCTAAAAATGGCAGATTGTAGAATGAAAACAATCATTTTTAGATAAGAATTTTCAGGTATGAACTATTAAACCTGACTCTGCTTGTGAATTCCAGTGGCCACAATTACAATTGCACATTGGATCTGGTTGTTCCTCAGTTACTTACTCTGACTCTGCAGTGCACAAACCTCACCAAAGTGGGTTGTCATGCTGTCTGCACATGTATCTGTGTGCAGGCTGGGGAAGGAGAAAAAAACTTATTTTGAGCCTTTTGGAATACCATGTGCAACTGTGATGGGGCTGTATGAAATAACTTGTTGAAATATTAAGTTAAATAATGACAAAAGGCTTATATCCTTTCTAATTTCACCCCAGCCAACACAATATTGCCTGGGCAGAATATTTGGCAACACTTCTGATGTGTAACTCTTGGCAGATCTCTAGGGGAAGGGTGGTATCTTGCTATCCAAACTTGAACCACCGACGGTAGTTAACTTGGTTGGTTTTAGGGAGTGTGATGTGATAGAGAAGAGAAGAACAGCCAAACCATGAAAATCCATGTAGGTTAAAACCAGCATCATGAATTCTATCCAGATGGCAGCAATTAGTTTGTTCCATTGTTGGAGCTCTAAATGCTGAACTGCATAGATAGATATGATATTGCTGCTGAAGAGATGTAAACATGATGAACAGTGATGTATACCAGAGTTACTCAGGAGAGAATCATGGCACATAGTGGTGAACAGAGAAATAAACTGAACAGTTTTGAGAGTAAGAGCCAAAGACTGAGTTAATGGTTGGCACACATTAGGTGAAAAGGCTTCACAGAAACCATCTTTCTGTCTACCCCATGGACAGCAACATTCCCAGGAAGGCTATCCACTTTGGCACTGCTTCTTCTGTCCCAACTATATTCTTGGTTTGCTCTTTCCACTTTAGCATGTATCTTTACACTGAAGTAAAAGGTGTAGGTGACATAAATACATGTACACTCGTGTTGCACCTCATGAGAATTTTTCCAGAATGGTGTTTTATTTTGTTTTTACCCAAGTAATACAAAGTATGGGGGTGCCAAGGCATGAACTCTTATACAAAGAGACTGCAACAACGCAAACGTTTTTCTTTTAAAAGAAAAACACATTTGCATAGTAACCCTTTTTAAAGAGAAGTACCAATAAGCATAAGTGTTGTCCAGTAGGAGGCCACACAAAATGCATATTGCATACACTGGGATGGTTGTTTCTGTCTTAAGAATGTAATAGCTGCCTTGCTGAATCAGGCCAAAGTCCACCTGGTCCAGGATTCTATTCCTATGGTAGCCAACCAGATATTCAAGCTGTTAAATGCTTCAGTTCATGATTTTTTATGTAACCAGATTCTAGTATTCACAGCTAGCTCTTCTGTTTATGCTGTGATAACATTTAGCTATCTTGGTTAACCGCAGTCCATAGACCTGTCCTCCATAAATTTGCCTAATTCCCCTTTAAAGTCAGCTATGCTATTGACAGTTACTACATCTAATGGCAATGAATTCTATAAGTATGTTCTGCATTATATGAAGAGGTATCCTTGAACCTATGGTCAATCAGCTTCATTGGGTTACCCTTAGTTTTAATATTAGGCGAGAAGGAGGAATTTCCCCCCCAAAAAATTAGCTTCTAACATGATGTCCATAGTTGTATTTTGAAATAAAAATCTGCAGTGTTTTAGATGTACCATATCATATGAGTTTTATCATATGAGTTTCACTCTTCTGTACCCTTTTTTACTCTCTGATATCCTTTTTTGAGAACCGTAGACCAGTTTTTTCAGGGCACAATTTGAAGTGCTATGGAAGCATACCAAACCTATTTGAACACAGGCCATGTTGGGACATTAAAAATAAACATTTGTGCCATGGGCCATGAGAGAACTGCAACCCTGCCTCCAAGTTTCCAAAAAACTATCATGTGCACACCCTCAAAAACATGCCACTAATCTGTCTCCATCTTGGCAAGCCCATTTGGTCATGTGTCTACATCAGGACTTTGGGTCACCTATATGCCTTAAAATGGAAGCAGTCAAAAGTCAGAATTTAGGAAGTCTATGTCATCTACTGCCAGATAATTAGAGAAGAATCCTAAAGTAATATTCGATATCTCTTGTTCCTCAGTCCCCTTTCCAAAGCTCTTATCTCCTCTAGTTTTATATATTGTTCAGTCTAGACAGCGGAAAGTGACTAGCATACCTATATGTCAAGAATGTAGCGGTAAATCTTTCACATAAATATAGCTGAGCATTTAAAAGTAAAAATAAATGTCTAAAGCTCTCGACTTATTAGCAGCATCTGTCTCAGGCTTGATGTGTACTTCTCAGAAATATTCTAATACCTACTGGGTCTATATTTAAGCAACCTTGTTTCTGCTCTGGTGATCACATGTCATAAACCATCTCTATATTGTTGATTTTGTTGCTAAGCCCCACTGTGACTACTGGTTTCCAGTGTTTCAGGTTACACTTTTAAACCAGACCTTCCAACTGTTTCACACTCTACATTTAAAGATGATACTCAGGCTGATCTAACTATTCCACACTGGGTCCACTTTGGCATTAGAGAGTTACAGCTGAGGGAGGAGCTAGGGTTACAGACTTGCCATACACTGGAGCTGCTAACTTTCCATTCTGGAAATATCATTTTAGAAGAAAGCGACAGGCTTGGCTGTATGGTCAATGAATTATCCCACGCTTTCCACAAATTCCTGGAGGGTTGCAGGAATCTTCACAAGCTCTCAAGAAAAAAAAAAGAAACTCATAGAAAACTGTTCCTATAGAGAAATATAAGAGCAAATTCGCACAATCCTTTTTGAAATGAAAAAGTTATACAACTAGAAGAGACCTTATAGGCCATCTATTTGCTTAGTACAGAATATTAAAGGAAGAGCATCCCCGAAAGATGGCTGTCTGGTCCTGAAGATCTCCATTATGGGTAACAAATATTAGGAAGTTTCTCATAATATTCAATTAATATGAAAACTACCTCCTATCATGAAGTCCTGGAATGAAGGAGCCTTGCTCTCTGGAACAGCAGAACGTGACTTTTTGCTCTCTTGTATGTGACAGCCCCTCATGTTTTTTGAAGAGTAATATCATGTGCCCCCTCAGTTTTCATTTCTCCAGCCATTGCTTGCTGACACTTGTCCTGCATGCTGCTGCCACCATGGCTCCAGCAGTTGTGTTGCTTCCTCTCATTGCTCTATAGTAAAGGAACTCTGTCCCTTGCCCTCTTCAGCAGTGCCCAGAAGAGTTGGTTTTTATACCCCACTTTTCTCTACCCAAAGGAGTCTCAAAGCGCCTTACAATCACATTGCAACATGCACCTTCTGAGGTAGGTGGGGCTGAGAGAGTTCTGAGAGAACTGTGACTGGCCCAGGGTCACCCAGCAGACTTCACATGGAGGAGTGGGGAATCAAACCTGGGTCTCCAGATTAGAGTATGCCCAGATTACAGTCTGCCCAGAGTCTACCTAGCCTATTTGATGCCTGGGGCAAATAACACCCCGTCCTCTTTTTTTTTTTTTGCTGTCAAGTCACAGCTGACTTTGGGTGACCCTGTAGGGTTTTCAAGGCAAGAGGCATTCAGAGGTGGTCTGCCATTGCCTGCCTCCGCATCAGCCCTGCTTAGCTTCTGAGATCTGACCAGATCAGGCTAGGCTGGGGCTATCCAGGTCAGGGCCCCTCCTCTATATGACAAAATTATTTTCGGTAATAATCATGAAATAAAATGAATAATAATAATGTCCAAAAAAAATAGATTCCGATGGGTAGCTGAGTTGGTCTGAAGCAGCAGAACAAAGTTTGGTCTTAAAGATGCCACTGGACCCAAACTTTGTTTCAGTGGCCAGAAAGAAACGCAGACAGTGAAAAATTTCTTTTACTTAACTTTTCCCACCTTTCTGCCCAGGAGAAGATATTCAAATTCCAACACTCTATTCCATTATGAGAGCCAGCATCATGTAGTGGTTAAAGTGTTGGACTAGGATCTGGGAAATCCAGCTTCGAATCCCCATTTCTGCCATGGAAGTTTGCTGGGTGGCTTTGGGCCAGCCACATTACTCTCAGCCTAGACCTGACCTGGCCAGGACGGCCTGATCTTGTCAGATCTGAGAAACTAAGCAGGGCCAGTGTGGAGGCAGTCACTTGTGTATATTGTACACTTTTTTCTGTATTGAGGCTACTATTGGGCCCATAATTGTTTTTAGCTGATAATAAATACATGTATTTTTATAATATTTAAGGTATCATGATAGTTTTTTGGTTATTGGCCCTTTACTTATTTCTGATTTCACCTGACCTTCCCCCTCTGTGTTAAATAAAATATTTTGTTATTTTTGAATTTCAAAATGCCATGAGTGCCATTTAAGTTGTTTAAGTTAAAGTGGGCTCCTGATCCTTCCCTCAAGTTCCTGGCTAAAGCAAACAGCCAAAATATTGTACTTTGTTATGGTGGAACAACCAGAGTTCTTCAGGAAAGAAGAAGACACATTACTAGGGCAGCTCAGTCAGACAAGGAAAGGAAAATGGAGGGAAAGTCTTGCCTCTGAGGCAAAAATGTTTGGCTGGACGCAGTGTGATGCTGGCTTCAAGCCCCCCCTTCAAGGGCCTTCCTCAAGCTGCACCAAGGTCAGAGCACACCCCCCGCCCTGCTCTTGGTACATCACTGAGTCCACCACTCTTAACCACCACACCACGCTGGCTCTTAGTGATGGGAGAAGGTATATCCCTTGCAACTAACCCAGTGAGCTGTTGTTGGTTCCCCATGTTTCATAATGTGGGAGCTTGTGATGTAACAGTAACTTGTGACTCAATGGCACAATTTCAGTTTGGGGTAGCATTTGGAGAAAATTGAAAGGCTGTATATATGAAGTAGAGGAGGTCATTAATATACCCACTATACAGTCAGGAAGTTGTGGGTAATTTTAACTGATGTGATCCTTTAAATTAGGCTGGCCAGACTGGAACAGAATTACATATACATGTAAAACTGGGTGAATTTTCAATATTCAAAATATGCATTTTGATGTCTAAATATATATTTGCAAATTTGTAATTTTAGACTCTAACAGTTTAATCCATAGTGGAGTTACCCCCTCTAAGAACATTGACTTCAGTAGACTTAAAAGGGTGTGACTGTGATTAGGATGGCACTGTAGATCATTATACTTCTCCAATTTATTACAGTTTTAATGAATTATATTGAAATATTTAGCAAACAGTAATTGACATAATTTTATTCATCTTTCAGAAGAATGGTCACACATAAATAAAAATGTCAATCATATTTGGGGGAAAATGTCTTTGAAATGAGATAGATATCTTACTCCTGGTTTAAATGTTATTTTAGAGATTGATCCCGACGAACTGCAATTCACCCTAAAACCTGAAAGACATATCACACTTTATTGTATCAGAATTTTAGACATTAGTTTAGAATTTCAATTTAGATTTTTGAGAGTTGACTGTCACTGTATTTTGTAGTAATGTTGGTGGCCTTTGAGTGGAAACAGAAGTCATGCAGTGGGGCCACTGACAGCCAAAGGGGTCTGTAGCCACTTGGAGGATTCCCTGAGCATGCAAAACTATAAGGCTTTGTTCATTAACCAAAAGAAAAAGGGAAAACAAAGTTGCCTCATGAGAACTAAAAAAAAAAATACTCCAGAAGGGATGGAATGTTGAGAGCAGCTGAATGTCAATTAAAGGAAAAGAGAGAGAGAGGAAGAGATAGCCCCCTAGAGGATCCTGGAGAGGAAAGTGGGATGTATGTATTCCAAATAGTCCCCCATCCTAGAGATGCCTTATAGACCCTCATTTTGCTCAGATGTAAAATTTCAGTATCATAATGATAATTCCTCTCTCCCCATCAGTTCCACCTGTGAAAGTTATTGTCTTGGATCCAAACTCACATCCTTCTACCTATCACCCTTCTTGCCAGTGGCTACGGTACAAGACTCCCCACTCTTGCCTCAGGGTACATCCCTCTTCTGTTGCCAGCATTGTCTTTCCCCCTTCCATCACCACAGCCTCTAGTTCTGCTTCCCTCCCTACTAGCTTTGTGTCCACTCCCCACCCCTCTGGCTGTGGCATCCCATCCTCCTGCTACTAGCTCCTTGCTACCTCACCTCCTTCTCCTGGATGGGATGTACGGTAAGGATTAAGGATTTTCATTATGTATACTGGGAGTTTCTTTTGAAGAGTGAGATGACTGCTGTAGTATTCCAAAGTACATTTAATGTTTTATTATAGTTCCAGAAAACCAGAGTCAGGAGTGTTTCCAACCCAAGTGTTGCATATGGCTCAAGGTAAGCTGCTGTTATGAAGGACTGTGCTAGACCTTGTGTTCTTTCTTTCTTTATTCCAGACAAAGTCTGGGAGACCTTACAGATCCAGAAAAGGGTTAAATTTAAGAGAACCATTGAAATAGAACAGAATTGATAGAAGAAAATGTGGAAACAGAACAGTACAAAACAGGGGAAAGAAGAGAGAACACTGCCTTAACAAACCAGCTCTTTCTTTCTTTCTTTCTTTCTTTCTTTCTTTCTTTCTTTCTTTCTTTCTTTCTTTCTTTCTTTCTTTCTTTCTTTCTTTCTTTCTTTCTCTGCCCTCCCTGCCAAGGCCGGCTCAGGGCAGCTAACAGGGCCATTGGTGTCATAAAACAGAACAATAAAAGCAATTTAAATGGTTTTAAAACATCGAACCATTTAGATGCACATCATATATAAGACAGCAAGAACTGTTCTATCAGCCACCATAGGGAAAATCAGCAGCTGGTATCTGACTCCTTAGGGCTTAGTTCTTTAATATAGGCACAGGCTGAATGTGCTCTCTAAGAGGGAGACCCAATAGCAGCCTGGCTGCAGCATTCTGCACTAGCTGCAGCTTCCAGATTAGGACAAGGGCAGCCCTATGTAGAGAGCATTGCAGTAGTCTAGTCTCAAGGTGACCATTACATGGATCACTGTTGCCAGGTTGTCACATTCAAGGAAGGGAACAAGAGATACACAGAAAATTAATGCATGTGGGATGCTACCAAAGAAAGGTGAATGTGTAAAGTGACTTTCATTCGTTAAAGGGTGGGAAACTTGTGTTGAGCATAGAGGGAGGCCTAGATGGGGATATGGGAATTGCACACAGGCCTCCTGTTTACCCAGTGATCTGTATTGCATCCAGGGTACCTTTCCATGCCTGGTGCTGTATTCATAGAGGGACTAGATCTTTTGGGCAAATTGTAAATTGAAATGGGACTCAATGATCCATCTTCCATGTACATGCTTCCCCAGCTGGCCCAGATCTATGTGAGCATATATATCTAGCTCTCTCCCCATGGCCTTATGCACAATTGACTCAAGAAAGATACCAATTTGAATTTGTCCATGCAAATTAGGGTTAGGATAATGAATTTTTTTTTTAATTTTCCAAATTAATTTCAGCCCAGCTGACAATGATTGCATGCTGTGTAAACATTTTTCCACAAACCCATTATTCAGCCAAAATTGTAAATTGGCCTTTTCCTTTGGTAGGGTGCAATAAAATCTTAAATTTCAGCACAATGAATGCTACACAAAAAAAGGGTTGACTAGAAATCTGAAATAAGAAGCCTTTTTTGCAGTGTATGTGGACAGCACAGCTGTCTTCAGTCCCAGACCCCATTATAACATCGAAGGAGGTGGTGCTGGAGGAGTTGGTTTTATACCCTGCTCTTCATTACTTGAAGGAGTCTCAGAGCTGCTTACAATCGCCTTCCCTTCCCTTCCCCACAACAGACACCCTGTGAAGTAGGTAGTGAATTAGTCTTAGACTAATTAATCGGGCTGGGTTGTTGATTGTATTAATTGATTGGTTGATTTTTCCAAGTAATTCTGGGTATTAGTGAGGAGTAGTTAATGTACTGAATAGTTGAATTTAGCTGAGATAGTAGTTATTAGTGCTTGATTAGATTTTACCTGTTTAGCTATAAGACCGTCCAACCAAATTGAGTTACATAGTGATTGCTTATTGATTCATATTTGATACTAAACTGATAGGTATTATATCAAAAAAATTTTTTCCCTCTCTGGCCTTTATGTAAACCACTGGCCAGATAACCTGATGATTATTATTGGCAATCATTTAGGGGATTGATATAAGTGGTAGGATTGGTTGAGTGAATCTGGATTAGCAGCACTGGATGCTATAGCTGCTATGGGTATTTATATTAAGTGCTCAATCATTAGCTCCTCCAGTGGTCAGAAGTTGTGAAGATCACTGATTGCGGTGATGTCCGGGTGCGGGGTTCCAGTGCTCCTGGGGAGGGGAGAGTATAGCGGAGGGACCAGGCAGGGAGGCAAAAGAAGGGGGCTGAGAAATATGATAGCTTGGCCACCTTCCAGCCTGCGTCCCATCCCGAGGGATGTTGGCAGTGGAGCTAGGACCATTAACTTCCCTCCGACATTGGCGTTGTGTAACGCCAGGTCTATAAATAATAAGATCATGATCCTAATGGACTTCATGCAAGAGCAGAATGTAGATCTGGCATGTGTGACCGAGACCTGGGTGCGAAAGGGGGAGACTGTAGCTCTCTCCCAACTTCCCCCCCCCCGGTTTTCGGTCCTTCACCAATCACGGACTAGGGGGTGGGGGGGAGGAGTGGCTCTATTCATCTGGGAGGCTTACTCCTTGAGGGTGCTCTTGCCGCCAAAGATCACGGGCATTGAGTGTGCCAGCTTGATGTGGGCAGCCAGGGAGAGTTTGGCGATTTGACTGGTGTACTGACCACCTAACGCACCGGCCAATAGTCTGTCATCCCTGATGGAGGCCGTATCAGCCTGGGCATTGGAACACCCTAGACTGATAGTCCTGGGTGACTTCAATTTCCATGCTGATGACGTGGCCTCTACTCAGGCAACGGACCTGGTGTCATCCATGGCGGCACTAGGATTCTCCCAATATGTAATGACCCCCACTCATTGAGCTGGACACATGCTCGATTTGATTTTTGTGGTGGGGGTAACGGTGGACTGAATTATTGCATCTGCAGTCCCATGGTCGGACCACCATGCCTTGAGGGCCTGCCTGAATGTTTCACCCCAACCCTGTTTAGGTGGCGAGTGTATTTTAGCTCGCCTGTGGAGCCAGATGGACCCAGTGCGGCTCCAGAGGGTTCTGCGGGATCCGATGCCCCCTGGCGGCTCATTAGATGAGCTTGTAGGGGACTGGCACAGCTAACTTTCTGCAGCCATCAACGAAATCACTCCCCGGCGCCCTCTGCACTCTCGCTCTAGGCTTGCTCCCTGGTTTACCCAGGAGTTGTGGCTTATGAAGCCAGAGCTCAGACAGCTAGAGAGATGGTGGCGTTGTGCTCGAGACGAAGCTACAAGAGCATCCTATAGGATGTTTATAAGATCCTATGAGATGGTAGTCAAAGCCGTGAAGAGGGAATTCTTTGCGGCTACGATTGCATCTGCAAGCTCAAGCCCTGCCCAGTTATTTAGAACAATTTGGTCTATAACTGTTCTGCCACAGAGCAGACCAAATGCTAGGGAATTGGACATAGGCTGCGAGGCATTTGCGAGTTATTTTGCGGATAAAGCCTTGTTGCTCCGCCACAACCTCCCCACCACACTTGAAATAGTGAGTGAACTTGAGGCTCCGTGCACGTCTTTCATTTCAGTCTTGGATCATTTCAGTCCACTCAGCCTAGACGCAGTAGCATTTCAGTTGCAGGGCTTCATGGATGACACTTCCATGCTAGTTCCTTTCCAGTCCGGCTTTCACCTGGGACACGGGATGGAGACAGCACTGGTCGACCTCACAGATGACCTCTGGAGGCATCTGGATCAGGGTGGATTGGCGGTTCAGGGGTAGGGATCCCGACTTTCGATGGGGCGCCGTTGGTGCCAGCACTGGAGGTTAGGAATTTGGGAGTGCTTCTGGATACCTCCTTAACAATGGAGGCCCAGGTAGCAGCCACTGCCAGGTCAGCCTTTTACCATCTTCAGCTGATCAGGCAGTTGGTTCCCTTCTTCGACCGCAATGACCTGGCAACAGTGATCCATGTGATGGTCACCTCGAGATTAGACTACTGTAACACTCTGTACTTGGGGCTGCCCTTGTCGCAAATTTGGAAGCTGCAGCTAGTGCAGAATGCTGCGGCCAGGCTCATGATGGGGCTCCCTAGATGGGAGCACATTCAGCCTGTGCTGAAGACACTGCACTGGATGCCAATAGCATACTGAATTCACTTCAAGGTGCTGGTACTTACCTTTAAAGCCCTATATGACCTGGGTCCAACATACTTACGGGACTGCCTTTCCCTATATATTTGGAGTTGCAAAACCAATTGACCCTCCCAGGCCCCAAGGACACCAGGTTTACCACCACCAGGGCCAGGGCCTTCTCAGTGGCGTCTCCGTACTGGTGGGATGAGCTCCTGGAAGAGATCAGGGTTCTGTGGAATCTTTTACAGTTCTGCAGGGCCTGTAAGATGGAGCTCTTCCACCGGGCCTTCAACTGAGGAGCCGCCACTGTTATTACCACCAATAATCTCCATTACAGAGTTTGGCCCTGGCTTTGACATTTGGCCTGTGCTGCCACTTGCATCATGACGCTTGGAAGATCAGAGAGCAGAATGATTGTTGACTGCTATCACACTTATTTGTACGCCATCTAAAACAGTGGAGAAATATCACCAGCACCTAAGATTTTTAATGTATAATTGAATTGTTTTTAGTAGATTTTATGTGGATTTTATTGTTATTTATGCACTATTATGCATTATTATGCATTATTACTGTGAGCTGCCCTGAGCCTGCTTTGCGGGTAGGGCGGGATACAAATCTAATAAAGAAATAAATAGGTAGGGCTTAGAGAGTTCTGAGAGAACTGTGGCTGACCCAAGGTCACCCAGCTGACTTCATGTGGAGAAGGGGGGAATCAAACCTGGTTCTCCAGATTTGGTTCTCCACCACTCTTAACCACTATACCAAGCTCGCTCTCTTAGAAGGGTGTAAATATGGGCTTAGAAGGATATAACTCTGGTTAGGATGGCACTATCAGTTACCTACTGTTTTCACCCACTCATTCCTGCATGTAGACTATAACGTAGAAAAAGTCAGGAAGGCAGGGTAAGAATGTTTTTTTATAAAATGTGTTAAAAAACTGGTTTGGGGTAGCAGAAGGTTGCTGAGCCAGCTTCAGCAGCCTTCCAGTGCCATGTTCTTGCATTGTAATTGCAAGTACGTATTCCCAGGAAATTGTCTTCCCAGGATTTAAAGGAACACCATGTCGTTTCTTCCAGCTGCCCTACTGCTCTGTCTTTCTGTGATTCAAAGTACCTTTTGGAAATTTGAGTGAGCGGGGCTTATTATTTCTTCATTCTAGGTGTTGAAAGTTCAGGCTGTCCATGCCATGTTTGCCTGGAAAAGCCTGCAATTAAAATTCTTGAGCATTTTGATAAGATAAAGTAGGAGATCAAGGGAAAGCACACCTGCAGAGCAGTACCAGTTCCAAGAGATTGGTAAGGTCGTTTCACCATGAGAAAGTTGTACAAAGCCCATGATAAAAGAAATTAGATCTCTCGTATCCCAGCATTCAAAGAACAGGGAGTGCAACTGACGTTAGGACAGAACTAACAAAGAGAGGATTCATCCTGCTTCAGCAAGAAAGGCAAAGTCTGTTTCCATTTTGAACACGTGATGGCCAGCATGGTTTAATGCAGGGGTCCCCAACTTTTTTGAGCTTGTGGGCAGGTTTGGAATTCTGACAGCCACAAAATGGCTGTCACAGGAGCTTAGTTGTGACACAGGCTGTCACAACTGCCAATGGCTGCTGCAGGAAGTGGAGCCGACTGCACAATGACAGGGAGCGGTTATGCATAACTGTAACAGTAACTCTTCAACATTTAAACTAGAAGCCCTGTTTTAAAATGAACAATTGTTTTAAAATATTTTCTTGAATACACCTAGCATACCTTCAGTCATGCAGTGAAGATGTTTGTGGAGTGGTGTTAGCTGCTACCTGAGTAAAGTTTTTAAAACTCTGCACAGCCGATCAGTTCTCCAATGGCTATTCAGAAGCTCTCCTGGGCAAAAGACCCCTCTGGCTTCGCCTACTTCCTAAAAACAGTTGGTAGGCACCACAAAAGATGGTGCCATGGTGCCCATTGGGGAACCCTAGTTTAATGGATATATTGTTAAACTTGGAAGACCTAGCAAAGTTATATTTAAGGACAATGAGATCCCTAAGTCACCCAGCAGGTTTGCAGGTTATTGGGAATTTGAGCCCAATACACTGTAGTTTAAGGGCATATGTACACACAGGCATAAAATATTTGACTAGCAGTCTCTCTTCCTGTGATTGTCTGGAAGCTGTAGTTCTCACTAGAGAATTTCCATGATTCATTGAGGAATCCACAATAGGTAAAGTGGTATCAAATAAATGTATGTTTGTTTTCTTCAAAGCAGCTTTAAAATATAACAAATTATATTCATCATCAAATTAACAATTCCACAGTGTGTATTAGAACATTAGCACTGAGCAGCAATGACTTACTGATACTTATCTGAAAGTGTGAATAATTTTTATTGGTGCAAAAATTATGATAATGCCAATGCCCTGTAGACATCCCTGAGACTGTTACAAAGATGGAGTGCTGTCACAAAAAATGCCCTGTCTGTAACTGAGATAAATTTGTTATAGATCCCACACTTTACACCACTGTGACAGCTTTCTCTGGTATTAAGGTTGGGTTTCAGTTGAGAATGATAGAAGCATCCTTTGATGACCAGGGACAGAGGAAGCATGTTCCTGACCCTTTGGATGCCACTTTTTTCTTAGGCTGCAATCATATATGCCTTTAGATCCAACATAGCTGCGAATGTCTGATGGATCTAAAGGGCACGATCAGACAGCAACATCTGGGAAACGTCCCGCAGTCATCGGCAACCCGTTCTGTTCTGCTACAGAAGCGAAATTAAAAGACACTGGGGAAAGTCCGTCTCTAACTGGTTCTGATGGGCCATGGAAGGACTTTCCCGTCTGATTGCTCAAGCACACTCTCATGCCATGGGGATGGTCTGATCATTCCATCCTGACTCGGTGCCGTTTCCTCCCCCCTTCTCAGTATTCGCATCATCGCATACTCCATGGGGAACCCTCAGTGCGGAGGTGCGATTCCTCATTTATTTGCATGGGAAACAAATGGCAAAAAAAAACCTGACTCACCCACGGTGGCATCTGATCGCACAGGGACGGGCTGAGCCTGCATCACAAAGGGATGTGTGATCTCGCAACTGCAAGTCAAATTCCTCCAAATTCCTCCCCTCTGCTCCAACTGATGCGTGTGACTGCAGCCTCTGTTCACCGTGTCTTTGCCACAGCAGTCATTTTCTTTATGGAAAATGGTCCATTTTGTGGTGTTGTTGTTCACTGCTCAGTTTTCAGCGTTCAAAAGAAGATAAACCTGACATCAGTGCATTCGTTTCATCAGGCCAATAATGTGAGCTTCACTTGTGTGCCCAGAAGTATGGAGTTACTCTGGTATATTATGATTCCACATTACAGCAGGACCCTGGTGTGAGTAACATGCCCTTGTGGGCAAGTTCAATCATGTGCATCTCTGCACAGAAGAGCTAACCTGAGGCTCAATTCAGGCTAGAATGTGTTCATCCCAGGCACAAACCTGGTTAATGGTCAGGCTCATATGCTCCCTGCTCCCATCTCCTTTACATGACATACTGAGAGTCAAGTTGAGGATCTTCAAACAAACTCTGATTTGTTGTGACATATGCAGCAGCTCCATAAATGTCAGGTGCTAGGTGGTGGGAACATATCCTGCTCATCTTAAAACTCTGGCTGCCGGTTTGTTTCCAAGACCAAGTCAAGGTGCTGGTTATAACCTTTAAAGCCCTAGACCCACATACCTAACAGAATATCTGTCCCATATGTCTCCATGCTACAACTATGTTCCTAAGGCTGCCACATATTTGCTTTTCACCCTGTTAAGGTAGCCCACCTGGCATCATTCAGAGGCTGGGCTTTTTGCATTGTAGCTCCCACTTTGTGAAACAGGGTCCCAGAGGAGGTGATGGGAACATCATCTTTAGACATTTTCAGGAAGCGCTGCAAACCATTTTGTTTGCCAGGGGTTTTAATGGGGTACAAACTGCAGGCACCATTTGGTGAGGAGGAGGGGTATAGGAGTTTTATTTTATTTGTAATGCTTTAGTTTTGACTTGTAGGTCACCTTGAGCCACGAGGAATATTTTAATAAATCAATATGAATGGGGATGTTTTAGTACATTGAGGTTAGTTTCTTTTTTAGTAATGGGTGACTTAACTAGAGTTTAATCCTGGTTAAGAATGCTTGTCACAGGAGACAAGAAGAAACTCGGTGCCTTCAAGCAAAGGGGTGGAAGGAAGGGAGAGGAGGGAAGGAAATCATTAACTCATGAAAAAACTTGGTTTTGCTCACAATATCTGAATACAGCATACAGAAAGGATTGGATTCTGTTTCCCAGAATTCTGTTGACTCTGCTGCCCTCTGGTCCATTACTGTCATGGTTTCCCCTCTTCAGTCTCCTTTGCAGCTACATTTCTTCCTTTTTTGTAGTTATTTTTGGGTGCCTGCTTCAGTTACTGCTGGGACAGGGTAATTAACTGTCAGCCTGTCAAAGAGCATGTTGATTTCACTTCACCATTCTTTATTTCACTTCAGGTTTGCTAATTTCACTCCTGTTGGCTTGAATCCTGGCTGTTCTTGCCAAGTCAACAGTGAGATAGCTGTTGAAGAAAGGTGCCAAATCAAACTTGAAATGGAGAAAGCGGCATTTACACAAAGATGGTTTCTCAGTGAGTGGGGTGTTTAAGGAAATGAGGTATATCCATTCGTGTACAAGACACACAAAATGTTGACATTTGTCTATGACATTTGCCTTGCTTTCTTGAGCTCCAGTTTGCCAGCATCAGTCACAAACTGGAGGCTTAACATATTCTGTGTGCAGAGGTTACTACCTCAAATGGTGTGAGCAGGAAGACATAATCTTTTGTGCACGTGTCAACTCCCCCCCCCCCGAATAAATGAGTTTGAAATGGATGGAGCTGCCAATGTTATTTCCTTTTTAAAATCAATGATTAATATTGCCATTTTTGGCAAGCAGAGTCAGTTCTAAGGCCAAGTAACCCCCCACCCCGCCCAATGAAAACAGCCCTGAATGATTTAGAACTGAAAATGTGCAAATAGTAGGATGGATTTAGGATTGGATCCAACCATCTTTTCTGCTGGTGAAAAATGGAGGAGGTAGTCCCCTTTACCAAAAAGGCTATACTGGGAACTGAAAAGGTATATTCAACAAAAGCTGGAGGGGAATTAGGTGAGATTACATGAAAAGGCTCGCTGGATACAACATTTAGAATGGACATTCAATTTAAATATTCATTACCACTTTTTTTGCCCCTGGTATGTGAGATTTTCAGAATGGATGGGAAGGTTTAATGTTCAAAGGAATGAAACCACTGAATGTCCCTTGAGTGTTATTGAAAACCAAAAGGTTAAGAACTTGTTGGTTTATAGTGCAATTCCATGTGGAGTTACTCCTATCTAAGGCCACTGAAATCAATGTCTGACAATTGAACTGTCCATCACCTATCATTGGAAGAAGAGTTGGTTTTTATACCCCACTTTTCTCTACCCTAAGGAATCTCAAAGAGGCTTACAATCTCCTTTCCTTTTTGTCTTCGCAACAGGCACCTTGTGAGTTAGGTGGGGCTGAGAAAGTTCTGAGAGATCTGTGACTGGCCCAAGGTCACCCAGCAGGCTTCATGTGGCAGAGTGGGGAATCAAACCTGGTTTTCCAGATTAAAGGCCATCACTCTTAACCACTACACCACTCTGCCTCTCATTGTGAGACTCCTCATTCTGTCATGGAAGCTTGTTAGGTGACCTTGGGCCAGTCATGCACTCTCAGAGCAACCTACTTCACAGGGTGGTTGTGAGGATAAAATGATGTATAGGAGAGCAATGTAAGCCCCCCATAGAGCATTAAGTTCAGTATAAATGAAGTCAATAAATAAATATGTGAATCCTGATGTTCTGCAAAACCTGCCTAAGAACTTATGGCAAATGACAGCCTTGGACACTTGACAGAATGGGGCTAATGAAGAAGTTCTGACTGCAGGAACCATTTTTAATTGAGGCAGTAAACTGAGACTACTATAGAAAGACACTATATGACACTTTGTACAGCAGCAGTACCACACAGATAAAAACATACATTTTGTAAACTTGCACAGAAGAACTCTCAGGCAAACTCAAATTTGTTTATAAAAATCCTAAATTAATAAAATTTCAGTCATATGTTTTTTTCAGCATTGTAGTTAAGGATGCTGCTATATTTACTTATTTAGCGATTTTGGGAATATAAAGTATACAAATATTTGCCCTACTGTAGCTGGGGACAGCATATGAACTTGATTTTGCTGCATTTCAAATTTATTTCAGTTTTGCACTGAGAAGGAATATGCAAATATACCCATGTGTGTGACCATATGTCTAGGCTGTTTTTAATAATGACGAGTTAGCACCCTTCTGCACAATGGAGAACTGCTTACATTCATTAAAACATTCCTATTGAGCACTCAAAAATGTTCGATGGATGCCTGCAAGCATCTGAGATGCTCTTAAAATTTATGGCCATGCATATACTACCTTACTTTTTTGCAGGATGGATGACTAGTCAGCCACTGAGGGAGGGGGGTGGCTGTTTAAGGAGGACAGGCTCTAACTGGGCCTATCATTCCTGTAAACTATTCTTCCCAGTTTTCTCCAGTATAGTGTCTTGCTAGGGCTGATGGGAATTTTCATGGCCTCCTGAACTGAATAAAAAAGCCAACAACACTCCCATTTTCATCCACCTAGCAAGTAAGTTGTGAGCATGCACCAGTTGGGGTTAGCTGCCTGTATGATGCTGAATGGCTAACAGCTCAGTAGATGCAAAGATGCAAATATTCTGCCTGTTTTAAATTGTAAATTAATTGTCCATGTGAGAGGGGACTTCCGGTTTCGGCGACTCGCAGGCAGGTGTGCTCCATCACAGCTCTGATGTGAGCACCCCGCAAACATGCCAGTGTGTGGGGGTCTGAGTTGATCTTGGACCCCTCAGACCCCTTGTAGGGGGGGTCTCAGCCTGGGGCACAAGAGGTGCCTCTCACAAGACAGAAGCCAAAGGACTGAGGCACCTTCTTGCCCTGATAGGCCTCCGTAGCACGGAGCCAGCATGGCACCAAGAGGTGCACACCAGACAGAGTGCACAAGGATCCTGAGAAACGATCCTCTCTACATGCCAAGTGAAACGCAAGTACAAATGTGCATGAAGCCATGATCCAGCAAACAATCAATAAATCGTTACTAGTAAAGCCCCCCCAAAGCCCCAAACAAGCAGAAGGGGGAGGGGAATGCCCGATCCCGAAATGACTGAGTTTAAAGCGGGAGGCTGAAAGGGTGGCTCGAAGGAAGTGGATTATGATGAAGTGTGCGGTGGACCAGCAAGAAAGCGATAAATTCCAGACTTACGGAGAAGTTTTAAACTTTCCTCTTGTATAAACAATGACGCAGCGAGCAGAAAAAATGGCGTCAAAAGCTAAACTTATAATACAAACTGCCAGCACAGAATCGCTGGCTACCAGAGCAGAAGTAACCACAGACTTTCCCAAACTGACTGCTGTAGCTTTGCGCCCCCTCCTGGACCAGATGACCAACCTTAATGTCAAGCTGGATACGTTGCAAAAGGAACTGAAGGAATTTTCAGCGAGAAAGAAATAAAGCAGATGTTCCTGAAGCAACAACAGAAAGTGGAAGATGGTTTCCGGTTTGAAGATTGGCAATGGCGGTCGCTCTCCCCGGACCTTGGGGGAGCGATTAGCACACCAGCGGCATGGAGGGGTGCTACCTCAAGTGGCATCCCCACGGAGCCTTTGTGATAGGCTCCAGGCCAGAGGGCTTTTGAGGGTTAGCCTCTTCGACAGCTCGATGCCGGAGAATCAAGGCTTCCCTCCGCCCTGACAGTCCTGCCGTTGTGTGGCCTTTGGGCACAAGCTAATTCAACCAGGACAAGCGCGGGTCAGAGATATGAACAACAATGAACATGAGTTCAAAGTAAACGGAGTATTTTAAAAAACAAATTACCTCCCCCGTGGGAAAAGTAGAGCACTAAGAGGGACGCCTCTTAAGCGCATGGACAGATAAACATATCGAAGGGGGAAGGGAGGAAGTAAACAGCGAGTTTATTTTGAGAGACTTACGTGAGTGCCAATAGTGAGGCGACGAGTTTTTCAAGCCCTTGCAAAGCGGTTTGAAATTGTAAACAAAACTGTAAAATGGCGGCTTCCTGAGGAAAGTTAAAAGCGAAAGCACCGGGCAGTCAGAGCCCAAAACTGGAAGAGGGAGCAGATGTCATGAAGATGTTAGCTGATATGCTCAAGCCGATGATGGAGCAACTCGATGGTATTAACCAGCAACTGACCTCGCAAAACCAAAACTTCGCTCTACAGCAGCACCAGCTGGCAGAAACGGAGAAGAAAGTGGAGCATGCAACTGAGAAAATTACAGAGATGGACACCGCAAACAAGAAAATGAAGAAAAGAATGGGAGGTGTGGAAACAAAACAAAACCTCCAAGAAAACCATCTGTTACAGCTGCAAATGGAAAAGGCCAACATGATTCTCAGATTCCAGGGAGTTCCTGAAACTGAAAAAGAAGATTTGAAGAAGACTCTGGGCGAGATTATTACTCCAGTAACAGGCTTACCAGCGGATGAAATAGTAAAAGATATGGAGACTGCCTATTGGGCTTACTCTAATTATATTTTAAAAAATAACCTGCCTGGAGAGATTGTGGTCAAATTTGCAAGAAGACAGACCAGAGATGCTATATTAAAGGCAACCTCAGCAACTCCACTGAAATTGGGGAATACAACCATTAAGACTTTAAAAGACATTCCATTTGAAATTCGTCAAAAGAGGAAAAGCTATAAAGACGTAATTGCTTTTCTTCAAACCAACGGAATTCAGTACCGGTGGGTGATCCCCGAATGTGTCATCTTTAAAATTAACAATAAAAGAGAGAAGATTGACTCCATTTTTAAAGCCAAAGAATTCTTGAGATGTCAGCTGGGATCGGGGGAAGAATCCAAAGATGAAGAAACTAAATCAAGTGACTCTGCCACCTCTGGAACGGATGAGGACTCTGCGGTAGAAACGGGTGCGGGAACAATGAAAGTTGCATACGATTTCAGAGATAGAAAACCTAAGTAAAGGCAGAAGGAGTTTGAAAATTGCCTTTTGAAGTAAAGAAGATGCTCAGAAAGTTCTCTCATAACAACTAACATATTAACATAGAAGCTGTGAAAAACAAGAACTTTACAAGTATATTGTTTTACTAACACTTTAATTACTATCATTTAGTTTAACACGAATATGATCTCCCTCTCTTGGGTTTTTAGTTAGTGTGGGATTCTTTTCTTTATCCATAGTTGTAGTCCCCTTCCCTATATTTCTTTGTAGTTATATAATGAAAAAATATTAAAAATATCCCTTCGGGGGTTTCAAAAAAAAAGAAAAGAAAGCGGAAGATGGACCTGAGAAAGTGGAGGAGAACAAAGACACAGAAGAAGAAGAAGAAGAAGAAGAAGAAGAAGAAGAAGAAGAAGAAGAAGAAGAAGAAGAAGAAGAAGAAGAAGAAGAAGAAGAAGAAGAAGAAGAAGAGGAGGAGGAGGAGGAGGAAGAAGAAGAAGAAGATGGGGAAGGCTGTGATACCTCCTCGAAGAGTCTGGCAAAACTCTCTGATCCTGAAGCAGAACTAGGGGCTGTTGCCCCTTAACCCATCTAAAAACTAATTTGGACTTTGATAAGAGGAAAGGATATTGGAAAACAGATTAACTCTGATAGCCTGTTGTTTATTTTTAATGCATAACTTAATTTTATGATATTTACACCTTAGTTAAAGAGATTATGATTGCTTGCTTGACACTTTTGCGTTAGTAATCTTCATGTTCTACTACTAAGATAACAGAGACGTATCAGTAACTTTATGTTTCTGTATTATGGATCCTTGTTACTCCTTATTTTTAGGTTGTTCCATTACCCTAACCCTGAAGCTTTGTATATTAGAATATTTTTTTAAAAATTGTCCATGTGAGTGTATGAGTAAAAAAAATGTGATTTCCAAACCCATTATTTGTGAAGTTTTCAGCACCACTAGTTTTTACCTACAGAAAGCAGAGCAGTCCCCAGAACAAGCATGGCAACAATACTCTAAGAATGAGGAAGGAAAGCCAGAGGAAAAAACACCAATAATTTGAAAGATCTGGGCTTTGTTTTCCTATGAGACATTCTGGAAAGAGGCAGGTCACCTCTGCAGCTGTCTAGACTTAACAGATGAAGTGCAACTGTCCAGTGTCACCGTCAGCAAAAGCTGTTAGCTTGGCTTTGCCTGTTTTCGAAGTGAGATAAACCCTTAAGTGTAGCTGCAGGTGTTGAAAGGTGTGATAACATGCAGAGAGCTTGCTTGGTTTGTAATGGGGCTGGTACAGTTCTGTGTCTTTGGCAGCTGTCGCCTGCAAGCTTTCTAAGAATTATGCAAACACACAGAACAGTTCATTGATATAAATATAAATGCAACCTTGGCAGCATTGTTTGATCCTAGCTATAAAAGGGAAATGAAACAAAGAGCACGTTCAGACGGCCGTTTTGAGGTGGCAAACTGATGGTGTGTTCTTAGGCCCCAGTCACACAGGAGGATTTGCCCCGCGAAACAGACGGATTGAGGGCGGATTAAACCAGCGTGATCAGATGCCAACATCTGGCAAGTAACGTGTACCCACCCCTAACCCGTAGCTTCTGGCCGAAGATGCGGATCTAAAAGAAACTAGTGAAAGGGCGGTACCTACCAGATGATGCGCAGCACCAGCGGCCGTGTGATCACCGACGCATGGTTATCCCATGGTATGTGTGGCAATGGCAAACTGCGCATGTGCACAACTGCTGCAGCTGGCCCTCCTTGCCCTTCTTAGGCCCCTGCCACACGAAGGGGTGGGAAGCACGGCCAAAGTGCGGCTTTTTAGAGCCGCACCAAAAGAGACACGCAGCGGTGGGATCAGATAGATCCCCTGAGCCACCACGCAGTTCCTCCCCAGCACGATCAGATGCCGGGGGGGAAGTCACTGAAGGGAGAGTGAGGCAGCCGGCTGCGCATGTGTGCACATGCGCAGTTCGGCCGGGAGCCTCAATTGCTCTGGTAGACGGGCGCGCTGGCAATCTCACGGCCACGCTTGCTGCGGCGTTTCGGTAAGTCCTGCTCTTTTGTAGGTTCTTTTGTTAAGCGCATTTTCGGCCTGAAAGGCCGGATCAGGGACGGGTGCGCGCCGCTTCCCAGATGTTGCGGTGCGATCACGCCCATTTGCTGCGCTCCTGATCTGTCCCTCTTCCGGCCCTAAACCTCCCGTGTGACCGGGGCCTTAGCATTGCTTCCCCTGCAGCATGTGATCACGGCTGCTGACAGAAGCACAGAGCCTCAGGGGACCTGTCTGATCCCGCTGCCGCACTTCTGTTTGTTGTGGCTCTAAAAGGCCACTTCCCCTGCAGCTTTTCCCGCTCGTGTGACCAGGGCCCTATTGTCTTTTTTATTTTAATGTGGGTCAGGATTTTTTGTAAGCTGCCTTGTACCACCATGATTGGTAGAAAATATGACATTAAAACATGTAAATAAATATGTTTGGCAGGCATTTATTGATGATGCTGTGTACTTGCTGGCCAGTGAAAGCACTGTGTTGCAGGATCAATGTTCAGCTTCAGATATAGCAAGCCACCGAAAACACCGATCAGTTCTGTTGACTTGCCATACTTGTTTTGTACCATATAATCTTTCTGCTTTTGTTTGTAATTCATTCACGGAGTGTCTTTATATGCATATAACCTTCAGGTGATAGCTGGAGACCTCCAGGTGATAGCTGGAGACCTCCAGGGATTATAACTGATCTCCAGGTGACAGAGATCAGTTCCAGTGGAGAAAAGGGCTGCTTTGGAAGGTGGACTCTATGGCATTATACACTGCTGAGGTGACTCCCCTCCCCAAACCTTGCTCTCCACCAGTGTTCCCTCTAAGCTGAGTTAGTGTGAGCTAGCTCACAGTTTTTTCGCCTCTGGCTCACACATTTTTGTCTTAGCTCAGGAAGGATGGCTCCAGAGCAAACTAATTTCTGCAGTAAGCCAAATTACTTGCTTACAACTTTAATGCCAGTAGCTCACAGAGTAGAATTTTTGCTCACAGGACTCCATAGCTTAGAGGGAACCTTGCCCTCCACCCCCTAAATCTTTAGGTATTTCCCTATCTGGAGCTGTAACCCTAGTCCTTCTGCCTAAATTCTGCCACAAAGCCATGTTTCTTTAACATTCAGCATTCAAATGACTACATCACTGTTTTCTACTTTTGGATTATCCTGCTCTTACTGCATTGTTTTCTACTTTTGCAACTCCATTTTCTGCATCACTTGACATATCATGTGTCATACTTTTTTGCACTTTTTTTGTAATCCTGATCCAACTGTATTGCTCATTCAATCTCTCTTGTGATTTGATTGCATTGTTTTACACTGTGTAATAGGCCTTGAGTCTCTGGGTGGATTATAAATGAAGTAAACTAACTAGCAAACGAATTATTATTGGATGCATTTTTGCTTGTAGAAAACGAGGGCATTTTGTACTTTTAAATTCCATAAATATAGCAATTTGTATAGTTTTATATGCTAATTAAATAATAAATAATAATAAAAAAATTCATGTTGGTAAGGCAGCAAAATAGGTTTAGGTTTGCTAGGAGATTAAATATTGCAATCCCCTCCCTCAGTTTGCATTTTTTTTCCCCTAGGGAAAAACATGCTTTCCTCATGGCTTCAAAATTTTAAAATCTCTAATGAGGAGAAAACTGAATAAGGAGATTTCAGTCGCAGGTGATCTCCTTTTCCCAGAGAGGAGGTTGCCTCTACCACTTTGCCCCTATTTGGGACCCCAAAACCTCTGACTGCTGGATCAGGAAGATGGTCAGAGGTAGTTCAGGGATAGGGTTGCCAAGTGGTTTTACCTTGCCCGGCGGGGGAGCCTCGCTAGGCTCCGAAAGCTCCTTGTCAGCGCGCCACAGGAAGTGACGTGCTACGTTGCTCACATTGGGGGCGTGGCCCAGATCGTCGGGGGGGAAACCATATGGTTCCCCCCCGATAGAGGTCATTTCAGGGGGGATCGCGGGGGATCGCAGTTCCCCCGGGTGAGGTATGGGGGGCGGGGCACATGACGAAGCCCTGCCCCCCGCTTCCGGCCGCCCCGCTTCCGGCCTTCATTCAGCCAGGAGGAGGCAGGAGAAGAGGGTGGATAAGTTGCTTCCTCCCTGCCTTTCCCCACCCCCGCCTGGGGCCAGGGAGGGCCTTCGCGGGGCTTCCTTGCACTCCTACCAGCCTTGCAGGTCCACCGCCGGGCCCCTCATGGGGCTCGGCAGTGGAGCTGCAAGGCCAGCGGCGGCGGCCGGGACCGTTGGGGGTGGGGTGTGTGGCCTTATGACACACTTCCGGTGATGTCAGGGTGTGTGGCATATGCTAATGAGTTCCCCTAGCTCTTTTTCTACAAAATGACCCCTGCCTCCGATGATCTGGGCCACGCCCCCAATGTGAGCAACATGGCTGCGTCACCAATGCTGTACCTCAGCATTAGGGGAACAAAGTGATGTATTGCCTCTTGTTTCTTGTAATAAATTTGTATGGAGAAACAAGGCCATTCTGAATCTGAAGAAAGTCAGGAGGTTCCTTTGGCTCCAGGACATGACCTGAAGAGGCATGCTGTAGCAACCCTCCTGAAGCTAAGCAGATCTGGATGGGAGATTGCTTGGGAATCTTATGGACCTTGCTGAGTTCCATAAAAGAAAGGCAGGATATACCTGCCATGAATCATAGATTCAACAAGGCCAAAAGGCTTACACTTGAGTACATTCAAGGCTGAAATACACTGCTAGAAAGACAGATGAGTAACTGTGTTAGTCTGTTAGCAGAAAAGAGTGTAATAGGACCAGTAGCACCTTAAAGACTAACAAAATTTGTGGCAGAGTATGAGTTTTCGTGAGTCACCGCTCACTTCTTCAGATAACAAGGCAGTGTATTTTAAGAGCTTTTGTTTTGATTTCTTTTTATACTGGTGTACAAACTGTGAATTGGCAAGGTATATTTGTGGCCTGGAGGATCACATGTGGTTAGAGAGTTAGACTAAGACTGGGGGTAGGGGAACAGTGTTCAAATCCCTGCTCAGCCATGTTGCTTAGTGGATGACCGTGATCCAGACTTTCTCTCTGCCAAGCCTACCTGACATTATCTATATTATTTGGAGAAAAAGAAATATGAGCTACCTTTTCTGCTGCTCAGTTTTCTGTACTGTTATTTTAATTTTCCCATTAATCAAATTTAGGTTTATTGTACAAAAATATGTACAGACATGGTTCCTTTGAAAGCCAACAATGTGGTTTATAATATTTAAAGATGGAAACAGCTTTTGGGGTGCTAATAAATGCACACTGAGCTTAGGAAAGACTGAGATGGAATGTTTAGGCCTCATGGGACATTTGGGATTTGGGCATTCAAGGAAAAGAACAAGTAACTTTAGATAAATATTGAGATATTATTTGGTTGAGATATTTGTTTGCCTCAGATAGCAAATCAAAGGACAAGCAATTCAAAGGAGGGAAAGCTCTACAGTTTTCTATACACAGGTTGAAGCAAAATTCCTTAGTGAAAAGGCAATTTGCCTGGATGGGGAGCCTCTGGGCAAAAGAAACACAGCCACCCTGACGGTCCAGTTCCTAGGTTTAGACTGGCTGTCGAAAGGGAAGGAAAGCAGTTGGTATGACCTCAGCATTTTGTGGAACTTGGAACATGCCATAGCACCTGCTGGATCTATCTGTGCTGTGCACTAAGAAGTTTGGGTTTTTTGTGTGTGTCTACTGTTATATTTTTCTTTACACATATATTGACAGCTGCCAGGGATGAACCTATCATTAAGAAGGATGAGGTGATGTACATCAGGAAGTAGATTTCTGGATGCCATTAAAAATAGAAATTTTATTTCTTATTTATTTACCTTATTTATATCCCACCATTCTCCCACATGGGGACCCAAAGCAGCTTACATCATTCTCCTCTCTTCCATTTTATTCTCGCAATAACCAAGTGGGTCAGATTAGGCTGAGAGCGGGTGGCAAGCCCACGGTCACCCAGCAAGTTTCCATGTAGGGTTGCCAGGTCCCCTCATCGCTCCGGCGGGGGGATTTGGAGGACATTCTGGGGGGGGGGGACACCCCCAAGGCCTGTCCCCAAGCATGGCCACCCACAGTCACCCCTCTCCCTCCCCTTCTGCAGAGATTTAAAGGGCTTCAGCTGATTGGCGGGGAGCATGTGACCTGCTGATCAGCTGGAGGACCCTTTAAATCTCTGCAGGAGGGGAGGGGGAGGGGTGGCCGTGGGTGGCTGCTCTTGGGGGTGGGGATTCCGCACCGGACAGCAGGCCAGTGGCAGATTGGAGCCCCCTCTCAGACCTGGGGGCTGGCAACCCTATTTCCATGGCAGAGTGGGGATTTGAACTTGGGTGTCACCGATCCTAGTCCAACACTTTAACTACTATACCATGCTGGCTCTGTGTTAGTGTATTATTTCATATTATTGCTAAGGAAATTGCTATTTTGGTTTTTCTAACTGGGAAAATGTAATGTCTTGGTCATCTGTGAGAGCCAGTGTAATGGCCAAGAGTGTGAATTATAAGCCAGAAACTTTCCAGTTCACAGCCCATCTCAGTGGTGATCTCACTGAGAGATCTTACAAAAGCCATTATTCTTTGACGCTTCACCTCCACCCACATCTACCATAATCCT
This sequence comes from Gekko japonicus, assembly GCF_001447785.1. Lineage (NCBI taxonomy): Eukaryota > Metazoa > Chordata > Lepidosauria > Squamata > Gekkonidae > Gekko > Gekko japonicus. Next base: position 211,512 of record NW_015172584.1, read on the forward strand.
GACTAATAATAATAATTATCATATGACAGTGTGTGTAGTATAGCCAGGAGATCCTAAGATTGTCTGGCAGCCAGAAGTTTTAGCTCTTTAGCGTTATGCACCACTAGGTGGTGAGCTAGACTTGTTTTTAAAGCAAGAGACATTTCGGAGGTGGTTTGCCATTGCCTGCCTCTGTGTCATGACCCTGGTATTCTCTGGAGGTTGCCCTTCCAAATACTAGCCAAGGCCAACCCTGCTTAGCTTCCAAGATCTGACAAGATTGGGCTAGCCTGGGCTACCCGGGTCAGGGCTGACATTAAAAGGGCACTGTAAGAATTACTAAGATAACTACAGTGAAGCACTTCAAAAAGTGCAGGACACACGTTAAGCTGGGATGGTAGAATCTGCAGATTTCAGGCAAATGCTTCCCCAATTTGAAACTGTTGTGGTATACTCATAGCGCAAAGTACCATGCTGCATGGAAAAATGTTGCAAAATCAGCAGCAAAACAGTTCTGTAAACCTTTACTCCCAGTATACACTTATATCAACAGGCTGCCCAGAGGATGAAAAAAACCAAAAAAGCTAGGATACTATTCTTAATGCTATGCTTACGTAACTGCAGCCTTTCCTAGTGCTTTGAAATGCTTTACAAAAATTATAGGGGAAAAGGAAACTGGGGGCAGGGAAGAGGGAAATCTCATGCAACCGGTGCGTTGGACATGGCACTCCTGAGTCCTGAGCATGTTCAGGACCATCATTTCCTGCCGGGGATCATGGGATAACTACAGCCCTGTACAGACTCTTTCGAAGGCAGGGATGCGGAGCACTTAGATGGGAACCCAACTGCCAGGTGAACTTCTCTTGATCAAACTCACTCATTTTTATACGAAGAGAGTTCCTGATCGCCCCAGTGCTTTTCATTAATACTTGTTTAGAGCATGGAGCTGAGCTGTTTTCTGCTTGCACCATAGCCACTGTTGCTTACAGGGGGAAGCCGTGTCTTTGTAGTAAGCAACACATTTGTTTTGCAGCATGTGACCAATTTTGCACTTGCACAAAACATGAACCAAATCTTGATCCCTGAAGGAGAGCCAGGTATTGCCAGGGGTCATTAACACAACCTAGTGTCTGAGCACAGAATCCATCTCAGTTCACTGCCTCTTTGCATGTGTATGTTGTATATAGCCTGTGGAAAGCAGGGTGTGTTATTCAAATGGGAATAAGGATGAGGATGCAGAATAGTGGTACTCTGAAATGTTGCAGGGTAAGTAGCTTATGAAAAGGTTCAAAAATATGCTGTTCCTTTCTATGTTGGGCTGTCTTTGCTTGGAAGTTTCTAAACTTGTGCTGGCCTGTCTTTTGATTGGAGCCAGCAGATTTGCTGAGCAGTTGGGTTAGAAAGGATAAAAGGAAGTACTTCTTCACCCAAAGAGTGATTAACACATGGAATTCACTGCCACAGAAGGTGGTGGTGGCTACGAGCATGGACGGCTTCAAGAGGGAATTGGATAAATATATGGAGCAGAGGTCCATCAGTGGCTTTAGCCACAAGGTATAGATAGGAACTCTTGGTCTGGGGCAAGTGATGCACTGTATTCTTGGTACGTGGGGGGAGCAACAGTGGGAGGGCTTCTAGTGTCCTGGCCCCACTGGTGGACCTCCTGATGGCACCTGTTATTTTTGACCACTGTGTGACAGAGTGTTGGACTGGATGGGCCATTGGCCTCTCTTATGTTCTTATGTTCTTATGATCATATAACACTGATCTTGAATCAGGTTAATTGGTTGCTTGTTTGTTCCTGGGTTCAGTTTACCTATAAAACTTTTCATGGTTTGGGACCACATGTTTGAAGGACCATTTCCTCTGCAATGCCTTATGTACCAGCTTTGTTCTTCCTACCACTCCTTGCTTCTTGTGTTGGCAGAGTTTAAACATGCAGAGGAATGGAGCACCAACTTAAAGAAGAAATAAACTCTGATAGAACAGAAGAGAGGGAGAGAGACACAGAAACGAAGGGAGGGGTGCTTAGTTGGAGCAGGAAGTCTCCAAAAAGCCAATCAGGAGACAGGAAGGACATAGTTTGAAGTTGTGGGAAGTCCATAATCTAGCTATGCTAATTAGCAGTCCTTCAGCTGTCCCCTATAGGCTATTGTTCTGATCTTCTTCAAGTAGGTGCACTATAGACTTAGTATATTCTAACAATTTGTGGTATCACCTTATAGGGTATTTATGGTTATCTGTGGCCTGATAATGGCCTATCTTAAATGTTCCCTCTAAGCTATGGAACCTTATGAGCAAAAATTCTACTTTGTGAGCTACTAGCACTAAAGTGCAGATGATACCACTCTAATAGCAGAAAGTGAAGAGGACCTAAAGAACCTCTTGCTAAGGGTCAAAGAGGAGAGTGCAAAAGTTGGCTTGAAACTCAACATCAAAAAAACTAAGATCATGGCATCTGGCCCCATCACTCCTTAGCAAATAGAAGGGGAAGTCATAGAAGCAGTGACAGAATTCACATTCCTGGGATCCAAGATCACTGCATATGGTGACTGCAGCCATGAAATTAAAAGACACCTTTTCCTTGGGAGGAAAGCTATGGCAAACCTAGACAGCATGATAAAACGTAGACACATCACCCTGCCAACAAAAGTCTGTATGGTCAAAGCAATGGCATTTCCAGTAGTAACATATGGCTCAGAGAGTTGGACCATAAGGAAGGTTGAGTGCCAAAGAATAGATGCTTTCGAATTATGGTGCTGAAGAAGACTCTTGAGAGTCTCTTGGATGCAAGGAGAGCGAATCAGTCAATCCTAAAAGAAATGAACCCTGACTGTTCCCTGGAAGGCCAGACACTGAAGATGAAGCTCAACTACTTTGGACACCAAATGAGAAGGGAGCACTCACTGGAGAAGACCCTGATGCTGGGAAAGATTGAAGGAAAAAGAAGAAGGGGACGGCAAAAGATGAGATGGTAGACAGTGTTACTGATGCAACAAACATGAAATTGAGCAAACTCTGGAGGATGGTGGAAGACAGGAAGGCCTGGCGTGATGTGGTCCATGGGGCTGCAAAGAGTTGGACTCAACTGTGCGACTGAACAACACAAAGCATTAAAGTGCAAGTGAGCCTACATTTGACTATTGCATAAACCTAGCCTACCTCACAAGGATGAAAAAACAATGGACAGCACTCTGTGCAACTTGGAGGGATGGACAGGATAAAAATGTACTAAATATCCAGTTTAAAAATATGTGGTAATCCAGTTCCAAACTGATTTCCCAGACATGTGCACAGGTGTTTAAAAATGTATATACACATGTATGGCCTATTTGTCTACTGCAGCAAACTCAGATATAACATTGGGCTAACAACTGTAATGTGTAGAGGTGTCCTAACTGCAGACAGCCAGTAGTTTTAGAGTATCACACAAGGACCTGGGAGAGCCAGTTCAAATCCCTACACTGTTGTGCCAGCTTGCTGGTGACCTTGGGCCAGTCTCACATGCTGCCTAACCTACCTAATAAGGTTGTTGTGAGGATAAAATGGAAGAAAGGACAGCAATAAAGCAGCTTGCAACACTATCCCCCCCCATCTACATTTTATAAAATAATAAAAACAATTCTGCATATAACAATTTGGACCAGTTCCACAGTTTTCTTTAAAACAGATCGCTCTTTGATATTTTAGCTTCATGTTGACCAGATTACGCCACTATTTTTTTAAACTGGGGAAAAAGAAAGGCATTTTTGAAAACTACAAAATGATGACTGCAGTGAGCACTTTGCGTGCACCCACCACGATACACAGGCACCATGTTGGGGTCCCCTGTACTAAACTCAGGCAGAGGTATGGTGTTCACTTGCCTACAAAACAGGACTCTGAATTTATGGCCTATTCTGTATGAATGCAGCCATAGTCTGTACTAGTTGGCATCATTTGTCCTAGTTTTGCCAGTCTTAGGAAAGAGCAATAAACAGGGCAGTGACATTCCCTGGAAACCTTATTTAGCTTTTCCATCCAAATTCACCGGGCATTGCACTACCTGCCTTCTAGTCCTCGCGCCTGTCAACAGTGCTACTTTCCCTTTAAAAAGAGATTTTCCAGGCAGCCAAACTCAATGGCATATTTGACACTGATGCACCACATGCAGGATCACAGAAAACTTCAATCTGGTGTAGTGGTTAAGTGCATGGAGTCTAATTTGGGAGAACTGGGTTTGATCCCCCACTCCTCCACTTGCACCTGGCTGGATGACCTTGGGCAAGCCATAGTTTGATAAGAGCTGTTCTTGAAAAAGAGCAGTTTCTGTCAAGAGCTCTCTCAGCCCCACCTACCTCACAGGGTGTCTGTTGTGGGGAAGGGAAGGGAAAGGAGTTTGTAAGCTGCTCTGAGACACCTTTGGGTAGTGAAGGGCGGGGTATAAATCCAATCTCCTCCTCCTCCTCCTCCTTCTCCTGCTCCTTCTCTTTTTCTTCTTCTTCCTATCTAGAAGCACCTAGGTTGCCCAGCCCTAGTGCAAAAGGCAAGTTCCTTATTCTGTTACTGAACATTGTCTAGACCAGTGTGGGACACAGAGGCAGCATGAAGAATGGCATTCTTCATAGTCTCTTTCTATAAAGGAATGGAATCAGTATATTTCAAAAGGATGCACCAATATCTGAACTGATAGTATATGTTCAAACTAAAGAAGAAGAAAGCCAAGATGTCCTGATTTTTCCCATAGTTTGTTTCCTTTTATTAACTTTGTTAAACCATTTCATACTGTAATTTCATGAGTCTGACAAAGTTGTAAGTTCCTAAAATGTATCATTAATAAATGACATTTAAATCCATTGGCATTTAAATCAATGGAGAATAAAACTCCTGGAGCTTTGGGGATGGGGCCAAGGGAGGACAGGGACCTCCGTGTGGTGCAGTGCCACACAGTCCACCTTCCAAAGCATTCATTTTCTCCAAGGGAACTGATCTCTGTAGTTTGGAACTCTACTGTCATTCTGGGGGATCCCCAGGTCCCACCTGGAGGGTGGCATCCCTAATTCAGGGAGAATTGGGTAAAGCTGGAAAAGTTTAAAAATCCAGGCAGCCTTGCTTCTCAGTAAACTTGGGCTGAATATCTGCCCCCAAAGTGTGTGTAAGGCTTCCTGGGGAGGGACCTTGGCTAAAGTGGGGGTGGATGTTAACCAGACTACAGAGATCAGTTCCTCTGGAGAAAATGGATCCTTTGGAGGGTGGGCTGTATGGTATTGTACCCCACTGAGGTCCCTATCTTCCCCAGACTTCATCCCCAAAGCTCCAGGAGTTTCCTTGCCTGGAGTTGGCAACCTTACTGAAAAGTACTGGGCTCGATACATCAGGACGTGGACCACGACATCGGAAAAGACACATTTATTAATACTTAACATATGGAACAGAACTAACGGCCGGATGGCCAACTTTATACAATTGTGGAGGGACACCTCTAGGTCCTATTGGCGGGTTTGAACTTTCCGCCACTGTCCCTATTGGCTCCTTACTTGTAGTTCAGGAGCCTAGTCCCTATTGTCTTCTGGATTGAAGCTCTAGCTGCCTCTGGCTGGCGTCAGGTAGTATCAGAAGACATAACACCCCTCCCCCCATAGTTCTGTCACTACCTATGTGATGTAGTCCCTCAGATATGTGGGGGCCTGGCGCTCCCTAAGAGAACGCCTGGGGGCTGGCACTGGGTCTGTGGTGGTACTGGAATGGCTGTTGTAGTTGTTGCTGCGGTGGCGGGGCGTCTGGTTCGGTGGCAGCTTGACTTGGTTCTCCCTGGGAAGGGATCTCCCCCCCATTCGGGGTTGCAGGTTGCTCTTCGGTTGCTGGAGTGGGGGTCTCTGGTTTGTTGGGTATCTGTGATGGCGCCGTAGCTGGTCAACATGTTTCCTTAGAAGTTTGTTCCCTTCTGCGGCAACCTCATATGACACTGGGCCAGTGGGTTTGATGATTTGGCCGGCTACCCAGGGAGGGCCCGCTCTGAAGTTTTTAAAATAGACGGGCTCTCCCGGGAAGAACCCTCTTGGTGCTTCTCTGTCCTCTACTAGCTTCCGGAAGTTGAGTGCGTGGTCTGGGTGAAGCCGGTCCAGGAGGGTTGCCGGGCGGCGGCCCATCAGAAGCTCTGTCGAGCTGTGGCTGTGGCTGGGTTCGGTGTTGTCCTCTGCATTAGGAGGAATCGGGCAATCCGGAACTCCCAGTCCCCATCGGTTATTCTGCCTTGGCCATCCAGACCATCCTTTCCGCCTGGCCGTTGGTCACAGGGTGGAAGGGGCCGATCTTATGTGTCTGATCAGATTCTTCTGGAGAGAGTCCTGGAACTCGACCGGAGTAAATGCAGCCCCATTATTGGACATGATCGTGTCCGGCAGCCTGTGTGTGGAAAAGATCCGGCAGAGGGTCCTTATAATGGTTTTGGAGGACGTGGTGGACACGGGGCTGATTTCCAACCACTTGGAGTATGAGTTGACCATTATTAAGAACAACAGCCCCTGGAACGGGCTGGCAAAATCCACATGAAGCCGGGACCATGGTTTGTGGGTGGACTCCCACTGCTGTGTTGGGGCGCTCAGAGGGCTGGAGCAGACTTCTTGGCATATTTTACACCCCCGGACCCATGTCTCGATCTCTGCATCAATCCCAGGCCACCATACGTAGCTCCGTGCAAGGGCCTTCATGCATACTATGCCCGGGTGTGCTTCATGTAGCATGTGCAAGACCCGCTGCCTCATGATTCCCGGTACCACAACCCTGTCTCCCCAGAGCAAACAGCCCTTGAGGGTCAAGAGTTCATCTTTCCTAGACATAAAAGCGGCAAACTCTGACCCCGGGGAAGCGGATGACCACCCCCTTACCACCCAGCCAAAGACCCAGGAGAAGATGGGGTCCCTGGACATGCGAGTGGCCACGTCTGAAGCCTGTAGGGAAGGATCTGGGAGACCTTCCAGCATGAGGACTCCCGGTGCAGGAGCCAGATCTCCTTCCATCAAAGGAAGCAGGAGCCAGCTTAGGACGTCGGCAAGCCCCATTGCCTTGCTGGGCCGGTGGATCAACCTGTATTGATACCCTGCCAGGAACAGGGACCAGCGAAGAATGCGGGGTGACATGACCTGAGGTGTTTATCAGCCGCGAGCAACCCCAGAAGTGGCTTATGATCCGTGACTATCATGAATGGCCGGCCATAGATAAAGTTGTGAAACTTCTTAACCCAGCCACGATAGCAAGCCCCTCCCGGTCAATCTGCACATAGTTGCGCTCGGCAGAGGACAGCGTTCTACAATAATAGGCCACGGGGACAGCCCTGCCGTCTGGCAGGATGTGACCCAAAACAGCCCCGATGCTATAGGGAGAAGCGTCACATGTGAGTACAACAGGCAGGGACTCATCATAATGAGTGAGAACAGCGTTAGAGATTAACAAAGTTTTCACACCCTGGAACGCCTCCTCCTCCCACGGTCCCCAAGCCCAAGGGGCTGATTTATCCAGGTGTCTGTGGAGGGGTTCTGCCACGGCAGCCTTGTGTGGCAGGAAGGCATGATAGAAGTTTATGAGGCCTAGGAAGGCCTGAAGCTCTGCCTTGCACTGCGGTGCCGGGGCCTCCACAGTGGCTTTCACCTTGTCCTTTGCGGGGTGGAGGCCTGTTGCATCCACCTGGTACCCCAGAAAGTCCACCTCTGGAACCCCGAGGAGGCACTTCTTCTGTTTGACTTTCAGACCGGCCTCGTTGAAACTGCCCAACATGGAGCGGAGATGGGATGCAAAATCCTCCAGGGTTGCAGCGGCGATGAGGACGAAATGGCGTCACGCCAGGGATCCCTTTTAACAAAGTGTCCATTCGTTGTTGGAAGATCCCGGGGGCCACACTGACCCTGAACTGCAGTCTCTTAACCCTAAATGCCCCCCGGTGCATAACGATCATTTGGGCCATTGCAGTGGCCTCATCGACTGGCAACTGCTGGTACGCCTGAGCGAGATCCAGCTTGCCGAAAATGTTTTCCCCTGCCAGAGATGCCAGCACGTGGCTCACTACCCAGACGGGGTATGAGTGCGCTTGTAGGGCTTGATTTATAGTGCATTTATAATCTGCGAAGATGCAGATGTCCCCGTTCGGTTTGACAGGGGTCACTATTGGTGTTTCCCAAGGGGAATGGGAGACCGGCTCAAGAATGCCCTGGGCAACCAGCTGGTCCAGTTCGGCTTCTATCTTGGGCCGTAAGAAGAGGGGCGCCATGCGGAAACGCCGGTGGATGGGGGCTACCTGTGGGTCTAGCCGCAATGACACCGGGGGACCCTTGTAACATCCTAGAGCCATGTCAAAAACTGTGGGAAATTCCCAGCAGACCTCCCTAAAATCCAGAGGCGAGCATTTTTTAACCCCCCCCCCCGACGGTGATACCCAGGGCCTCGAACCATGCCCGGCCCAGAAGGCTTACAAGGTTACCCTCTACCACCACCAAATCCAGATTCCCCACAAAGTCTCTCTATATTGCACCCAGAATGTCCCGTCCACCCTGATTGGAATGGGATGCTTCTCGCTCTGATTGAGGGCTGCTGGGAGCAGGGGGTGGTGCTTGTTGCATGTTCCCACCCCCCGGGCTCTTTACTGCTGGAGCTCCGCTCCTGTACACTCCTGCAGGAAATGACCCCTGTTTGTGTCTGATCACGCCCTTTAAATCCACCCGGCATTCGCGCCTATGGTGCAGCTAATTGTGCATGTGATTGCACTCAATGTTTACACTTTCCCCCTGTAAGGAAGAGAGCAAAGCAAACGAGGCTGGCAGTCCAGGCATCTCAATGGTGCCGCTGAAGCATTGAAGTGTGAAATTGGTTCATCACTTTAGTGATCATATTTAGAATGTTTTTCAAAAAAACCTCAGAGAAAGATCCTGCAACAGCAAAAAAGGGGAGTGGCACTGTTTGAGATGGCCATAGCACTTCATAGACAGCTCATTAATAGAAGAAAATTCACCATATGAAACCTCTGTTCCTGTATCACTTTACTCGGAACCGGGCCAAAGACAGATAACTTCCAGTTAAGAACAGTAATGTGAAAAGGGCCTTTTGTTATTGAGAACGGTATTTACCCTGAGCTGGGGGAGATTGCACTTAATCAGTTTCTAATTCCAGCACCCCTTTCCTCTTCTTCCCTGGGATTTTCCAATGTCATGGCTGTAGCCAGGTACCTTTTTGAGACTCCCCAAGTTTCAGATCCCCCTAGGGTTGCCAAGCTGCGGCGGGGGATCGTAGGTCTTCACAGAATCCTTGCCGCGGGGACAGCGAGATGCGTTGCACCCACCGTCGCCAGGATCTGATGTTACGCGTCGCTCTGGCAACGGGGCTCCAAACAGCCTCGTTGCCAGAGTGACGCATAGCATCATGTCCTGGCGACAGCGGTGCAACGCGTCTCACCGTCCCCGTGGTAAGGATTCTGCAAAGACATGCAGATCCCCCGCCGCGATTTGGCAAGATTTGGCAGGCCCAGATCCCCCTGCACTTAGACTGTAAAAGGGAGTGCCTATTAAAGCAACTAAGTCCAAAGTAAGAGGAGGACCCTACTATCCAATGTCATCACATCTGGAGGAGGGGGTGAAGTCCTCACAGCTGCTGCTGACTTCATGAATCAGACCAATAAACCTACTGGCAGGTTCTACTTCCCACCTTACATGTGCCTTTAATATTGAGAAAATGTACTCCTAATGCCTCTCTGTCATCACTGAAGTCTCCCCCTCCCCCCGAATGATGGAAATCAAATGAGAGAAAAATTTCTTCCCAACCATTTGTCCAAATTAGGATTGGTAATCTATTTTATTGTGAAGTTAAAAGTACTTTGCATTTTCATCAGTGATATATGTTTCATATCAGTGATATATGCTTTAGCCAATTACTTGGCCATACAAAGGACTTCTGAAGACATGAAACCACTTTCCATCAAAATAGCTAATTCTTCAATGTGAAAATAATCAAAGGATGAGCTCATTTCCGATTTCACATATTATGCCAAACTTTTTTTTTTTAAGTAAACAAGATATGCTGGCAGAACCTTCTTCTCTTTGTATGCTTTTTATTAACTGGGAAACAGGCAGTTGATTCTTATCTATTCTATCTGGCCAAATAAAATACATATTTCAGAATAGAAGACTTGTGTAAACTATCTGTCTGTCTCCATGTGAGGAGCCAAAAGTGTTAGCAAACATTGTTTAGAAATGGGTCTGCGGCACACAAGTTCCTGATAATGGCAGGAAAAACAGTGCAAAATCCCAGACGTTAAATCGCTGCTGCCAGAGCCAGAACTGAAAGAAACTTTTCCGTCAAGAGCTCATATTTCTGGAGGATGAAAAATAAATTGGGGCAGCATGCAGTTGTGCCACAGGGACTTTTCTAATTAAAACAGATAGCTGAGTTGTCTGATGCATTACATTGTTTCTAATTATAACTCCCTCCCCTTTAAGAGTGTTGAAAATCTAAATTGCTAAGAAGACTGCACTGATTCCTTCTAGGATTAGTGTTTCAAACAGAAATGAACAGGGACAAAGCTCTGAATTCCTGCAGGATTCATCACCCATTTCCCCAGATTTTGTGGAATACCTTAACTAAACAGAGTGCTGATTTCTGCCTTGATTTTTGGTGCCACCATTTTATTTTAGTCCAAGGACAGACCACTGTTCCCTCTAAGCTGAGTTAGTGTGAGCTATCTCACAGTTTTTTAGCCTCCAGCTCACACATTTTTGTTTTAGCTCAGGAAGGATGGCTACAGAGCAAACCAATTTAATGCTCACAAAGTAGAATTTTTGCTCACAAGACTCCACAGCTTAGAGGGAACATTGGGGCAGACCACCTTTGGCATATGCACTCCAGACCATTCTGCTCAGTATGGCAGCGCCCTTGCTTCACTCCAGGGGTATTTTCAAGTCAGGCTGGACTGGAGAACAGCTCTGGGACTTTTGGAGGCATGAGAGCCTCTTCCACATGGAGATTCCCCCCCAGGTGGGATAAAATATGCCCTCGCTCCCACACAACACTGTGCTGTTTCCAAGCATGGCTTTGGGAGGCTCCCATGCTTTCAATTTCCAGCTGGAGTAAAGTAAAACTTCCGTTGCTTCAACGTTAAGAGGAAATATCTGCAGGCAGAGATTCCATATGGACGCTCTGCCTGCAATCAGTCCAGGAGGGGCAGAGTTTAGTGGCTGCCAGATGTGGCTGTGTGACTGAGCCCATTTAATCTGTTTGAGAAGAGCAACTATATTGGGTCAAATGGCCCATCGGAACACAGCCCTAGAGTGGTATTGTCATCTGCTTCTGGCCCAAATGACAGTCAGTGTTAGCAGCCCCACCCCAGTGGTTGGAGCTGTACTGCACAAGAGGTTTGCCAGCTGCTTTCTCTATGAGGAGAAGCCTTTGCTGCTGCTGCTGCTGCTCTCAGGTGGAGCCTCTGCTGTGACCAGTGGTGGAAAGTGCTGTCAAGTCACAGCCAACATATGGTGACACCATAGGATTTTCAAGGCAAGAGATGAAAAGAGGTGGTTTGCCATTGCCTGCCTCTGTGTAGTAATCCTCATGTTCCTTGGTGGTCTATCCAAATACTAACCAGGGGCAAAGCTGCTTAACTTCCAAAATCTGATGAGACTGGGCTTGCCTGGGCCATTGAGGTCAGGGCCTTTTGTGATTAGCACAACCCTAATATCTTCCTCTTCTCCCTTTTCTTGCCGGTATACCATTGTCATCTCAGGTACGTGTTTCCTCTGGCATTTGTGCCAAGAATGTTACCTACCCTTGATTTAGACAACTGTCTCACATGAGCAAGAGAATCCTTAGGGTGGGCATCTGTCCAGAAGCACCTGTTTGTTTTCCCTTATACTTTCTTCCTTGTACTGATGAACTTTATACAGGGATTCTGAGCTCCTCTCTTTTCTGTTTGTCCTATCATGTGCGGTGTCAGAAAACACATGACACTGCTTTATACTGAATCAGACCATTGTTCTATCAAGGCCGATATTGTCTACTCTGTAGAAGTTTTTCCCATAGGGTTGCCTACTCTGTGTTGGGAAATACCTGACAATTTGGGGGTGGAGCTTTGAGGGGTGTGCTTGATAAGGAGGGTGGGTTTTGAGGGGTGTGCTTGATAAGTATACTCCTTACTAAGATTGCCATAGATACCACTCTCTAAAACTAACATTTGCACTGTAGTCTGGAAAACAGGCGTAATTCCTGGAGACCTCCAAGCCACACCTGAAGCTTGGCAACCCTGTGTTCACATCACTTACTATATGATCAATTTTAACTGGAAGTTTTGGGGAGGGGGTTTGAACTTGAGACCTCATGCACACAAACAGATGCTCTATCACTGAGCCACAGCCCCATCTATAAAAAGCCTACTGACACTGCCATTCTTAAGCTTTTATGTAGCAGGACCCATTCAGATATTATTCCCTATTCATGACTTCCCTTCATGGACAAGGAGTGCTTTTTTGACACTAAGCGAGTACACATTGAGAACTGGATATGTAAACCAAGGAATTACATCTGGAGCAGGGATAGTCTTGCCTGGTCTGAAATTACAGATGACATTTTCCCGACGAAACTTATTTGTCACTAAAGAGAGCTGGTGTGAGGCTATGACGAACCCCCTTATTTATGAGTATGTGGGGATTTGTTCCTGGAATCTTTCACAAGTTGGAGCAGTCTTATTTTCCACTGACACTGTCTGCCCGCCTCTTTTAACCAGGAACCCACACAGTTTGTCCTTCTATCACACACCCAGCCACTTATTGATGAGACCTTTTTATAAATATTAATCTCTGTGGCTTTTCATGAGCATCACCCTTTTCCTGGGACGAAGCTTATGGTTTAACTTTGTGAGATACTTAGCTCTGTCAGACACTGAGGCACACACGACATGGGACAATAAAACCAACTGACGATTTTATTTACAAGGACAGGCAGGCAGAAAATATAAATACAAAGGAAAAGCTGATGCTTGTGTAGATGTTGTTTCAAATGGTATAGTTCAGCTTTAGGTCAGTCCATTTATAATCCTACACTTCAGATGCCACGGTAGAAAACACGCTCTCTCCAATCCCAACCCTTGTGCTGTTCTAGACTGCTGGTTTACGTTTGGATTTCTCAGATACTCTCCACCTCTTGGCACACACAAAATCCACTAAACCCGACTCTCTCTCCAGCAGGGTATAAATTCTATGTGAGAGGGACGTGAATCTCTTGCTTAATCACCAGGAGCTTATTTTCCTTTTTAAGGCTCTTTAGTTTTCACTATGGTATAGAACCACGTTTGGCTTTTCTCAGGTTCCCTTAATATTGGAATCTGTAGAGAAATCTCATTTGTTCCTCAGACTCAGCGAGGTCCAACATGACTTGTCAGTCCCCTGGTACAGTACCCACTGACCAAAAACAACTGACAGTCTCAACAGCCGAACTCCACCTGTCAAGAGTTTTTTTTCTTTTTTTAATCATTAGAAACCCCCCCTTGAGTTCTGCATCAGAATTACATCACCACTGCTAGTCACGTGACTGCAGGTGTCTTTTCTTGCAGGCTGATCCCAAGCCTGAAGTCCATCACAGAGGCAGTTGGTAATATACTTGAAAGTGGAAAGACCCAGAGTCAGAACTACTTTCTGTAAAATTTAGGACAGAAATTGAGTATAGAAATAGAGGGAGCTGAAGTTTAAAAAAGTCAGTAACTAATAAGGTGTGCTTAAACCATTTGATCAAACCAGCAAGCAAACCTTACCAGGTAGCTTTTATAGGAATTAGGCCACATTATCTAAACCATTTTGCTTATATGCATAAGGAGGTAACCTTGGCTGGCTTACTTTCAGTGCCATTCTTTGGCTAGAGTTAGCTTGTGCTCAGGCTAAGTCAACACCTGAAATCCTTCAAAGAACCTGTTGAAGCTTCCCCAGACTTTAGTCCTGGCACCCACATTCAGCTGCATGTATCCAACCATTCACGATCTCCGAGAGAGGGACGTCATATGCCTTCCTGCTGTACCCCAAACATTCTGTGGACCATTAGGAGCAGCATAGGGGACAAAGTGGAGGTCTGCCGTGAGAAGTAGGAATCAGTAGAAATTGCCATCCCCTCTTCTGTTAATTGAAATGCAATTCCAACAGGATATATACCAGTATGTTGTGATGACCTTTTAGTCAATTGTCAGTCCCCCTCCATAATTAGTTTTATACTGTTTCATGAGATACTGAAAAATAACTGTTACTGGAGTTTATGGTCATTCCCATCTCTAGCTACTTAAATCCAGAGACTGGAGCCATGGGGAAAAAAAAGACAGATCTTTCTATAAACCTAAGAAAAGCCCCAGGTTTACAGAAAATCTGAAAAAAAATATATATTGAGGCTATTCCCACCTACCCAATAGAAGAAGAGTCTATACCTTTAAGAAATGAATGTCCTCTGAGATCTCAGTAGGCATTTGGGGGGCTGCTAGGAAACCATAACAATATCACCAGCTTTCAAACTTTGGTTTATGTCAGTAAAAGGTTGGGGTTTTTCCTTTCCATGGCATTTTCGGCCTCCTATTCTACCACTACTCCCTTCCCTTCTGCCTGAGAAAGGACTTACTGATGCCAGGCCCAGCAGTAACCACTGGGAAACTTAGCATCATGCAACTTGTGTGATACACCCAGGTATGGCAGTGGCTACCAGACAACTTGATGCCACACAGCTCACCTGGGCCCAGTGACAGCCTCTGCACAATTTGCATGAGTTGACTGGGCCCATCAGTGGCAATTGCACAGGTCACCTGAGCAACTTGCTACTACATTACTTTTGCAACTTGGCCAGACTTTGCCCAGGGAGATGCTGCCAGGGGAGGCAAAGAAGGAAATCCAAGAGGCAGTGTGGAATAGTGGTTAGTGTCATGTCAGGATCTGATCTTTGAGAGAGCATTCATCAGGGCCAGGGCCAGCAGCAATGAGCAGGTGACTTGCTACTACCCAACTTGCATGATTTACCCAGGTCTGGCTGCTTGCTACTGTTCAACAGCAGCCACCGCATGAAAGCCATTGATGTGCAATAGTTACTGTTTCAGATTAGGATCTAGGGAGACCCAGGTTCAAATCCCCAGTCTGTCATAGAAGCTCACTGGGTGACCTTGGGCTAGTCACACAAACTCAGCCTAAACCACCTCATAGGGTTGTTGTGAGGGTAACATGGAGAAGAGAATAGTATAAACTGCTTTGGTTACCCACTGTGGATAAAAGTGGGGCGTAAATGAAATAAATATGTATGAAGATTGGGGGGCAGATAAAAGGTACATTGGTTGGTGAATGGGAAGGAGAGAAGGAAGCAGGGAAAGGGGGGGTATGGTGGCTCCGTCCTCTTCACTCCCTCAGAGGCAAGATTTTCCCTCCATTTTTCTTTCCTTTTACTAACTGAGCTACCCTAGTAATGTGTTTTCTTCTTTCTTGAAGAACTCTGGCTGTCCTACCCTGTCACAGTACGATATTTTGGCTTTTGGGTCAACCCAGGAACCTGAGGGAAGGATCAGGAGCCCGTTTTAAATTAAACAACTTAAATGGAACTTGAGACATATTTATATTCCAAATTAACAAAATATTTTATTTAACGTAGAAGGGAAAGGTCAGGTGAAATCAGGAGTTGAAATTTCTGAGGTAAATTCAGTACATGCACAGACTTTAGTTTTTACGTTTCAGGCGGAGAGTTTTTAACGCTTTTCCCAGAGGCTTTTGTTCCAGTGTTTTCCCCAAACACTTCAGTACACATTCTATGAGTATTCTCGGTTCTCTTTTAGTTTCGAGAAGGCTGGTACACTCTTTCCAGTACCCAAACCCTTCTCTTGAAACACCAGTACTTGTCTTGAGTATTAACTGTCTCCAAAGGCAGTTTCTAACGACACCAGACTTCCTTTTTGATTGGATAGGGAAATTCTCCTCTCACTAGAAGATGTATTCCCTTTCTTTGGCTCAAATGCGGGGGGGGGGGGAATCTCCATCTAACTACCCACTCATCCTTGCCAACTTTCCTCAGTTCTCCCATCTGTGTTAAACTGCTCTCAGTCAGGGCTGAATTCTGAATCTGTCATTACTTGACTCTTCTCAGCTACGGCTGAAATCAGATTGAATTCTCCTCAGCATTCAGTTCAGAAGCCTTTCCCTGCTCAGCTGATGCTAACCAATCAGATCTTTTGGAACAGCCTGTCACTCAAGGCTCTCTGGCTCTGTGAAGAATTAACCTTTCACAGTCCTTTATCTTTTTACACAGTATTTCTAAGATTTTAAAAAGTGCTGGCTGTAAGCCCTTGTGTTTTATCGTTTGTTATTCATATATGACAAGGGGCGGGGCCCGCGATACTTGCAGAGGGGAGGCAGAGGAAGCAGCAGGAGGAGGTAAGTACCTCCCCATCCCGCTGGTTCCCCCATCTCCTCCACCCCCCCTTGCCTTTCCTCCCCCTTGCCTTTCCCCCCCGGCTGCTCGCTGTCCCCCCCCGGACTCGAAGTGAGGGCTGAGCGGCGTGGCGCTCCGCCCTTGCTGCTG
>NW_015172584.1:228070-275754 GCF_001447785.1 Gekko japonicus
GGCGCGCCACTCGGCCCTGGCTGCTCTTCCCCCTACCTCTCACTGCTGGTTCTTCTCCCCCCGGCCTCTCTTTCCCCCCGCCTCCGAAGCGGGGGCCGAATGGCATGCCGCTCAGCCCTCGCTGCTGTTCCCCTCCGCCGCCCCGAAGTGAGGGCTGAGCGGTGCGCCGTTCGGCCCTCGCTGCTTGCAGAGCGTTCCCTGCGCATGCGCAGGGGACGCTCTGTCAGTTTCAGGGGGATTTAAGTATCCCCCTGATAGTTTTTGTTAGGTTTAGGATTTTTGTGCACACGTGGGGACCGCCCCACGTGCGCACAAACCTCTCCCTCCCCCCCCCGGTCCCCCTGATGTGCGGATTTAAGTATCCGCACACCAGGAGGTGACTTGAGAATTAGATATATAGATGTGTGATTGGGCCCTTATATAATTTCAACATTTGTTATTAATAAAGACACATATTTTTAATATATTTCATTCATTAAGTTTTTAATATTGGCCCCCTTTCTTGCATTTGACTAAACTTTGCCTGGTTGTACATACAGTACTTTATTGGGGATGCTTGTTGACTGAGCTCACATCTTGTTGGTATACAGCAATCATGAGTGCCAAATGTTTGATGGGCTGAGTGTCTGCTTCTGAACAGCTCCGATATGGTGGATTGTGAACTATGTCTGTGAATGCACAATTGCATGCTGCTTTCTTATAGATGCCCTTCCCCCACACTGCATCTGGAGCCACCACCATTAAATTAAAAGGCATATTTTTAAAAGGAAAAATAAAGATGTGGATTTTATGTGGAAATTTACTCCTTTGGCATGCCTATGTGCCTATAATGGATAAATCTTGCAATCACAGTAGATGCCCTTGACTGTGCAGGTGCATAGGACAGGAAATGCATCCATCTGTATCCCTTTAAATGAATGACCCTGAAGTTCAGGTAGCTACTACACAGTCACAAAGCTGCTCAGCATGGTGCTCAAATTGGATAACAATGAGGGAATCCAAAGGTGTGTGTGCGCTTGTGCGTCAATGAATAAAGTTTGACTGGTACTCGAGTGCAATGGTGCATGGTGCCAAAGTTCTCAGCATCTCTCCACTTTACATAAAGCCCTTAGTTTTTGTTTTGCAAATGAATGGAAGTCCTGAATCCAGATTTCTCTCCCTGCATCTTTTAAGCTTGAAAAAATCTAACAATAAACAAATTTTGCGGCAGATGTAAAACAATTTTTTAAAATGTGTTGTTCTTTCTTTTGAGAATTCTTTGGAAGCCCATTTTCATGGTCCTGGTCTGTTCGTTGAATGCCCTGTTAAACTTTTCTGTTGTGAGAATAAAATAAAAAGGCAAAAAGGATTCTTTTTAAACCCTTCCTTAGCTTCTGGGATCGAACAGGAGAAGTGAAACAACAAATTGCCCTGAAACCCCTTCTGTTCTTAACTGTGAGTACCTCTGTGTTGATGGGAGTTTATTTTAAATTCCTCATAGAAACTTTTTTTAAATGCCATAATGAGGCAGATGCTGGAGGGTGTCTCTGACAAATTCCATCTTCTCTTAGAATTTTCTCCACAATGAAACCAAAGTAACAAGAGTTCTTGGAAATGCAGGGAAGTCAAAGGGACTTACAATGCACATTTAACTGTGCACAGGATTACAATCAAAATGAGAAAAAAGTAGCGGTTGCGTAGGAAACTTGGAAAATCACCAAGGAGAGACACACACACCCCGACATTGGTGTTGTGCAACGCCAGGTCTATAAATAATAAGACCACAGTCCTTTGGGACTTCCTGTTGGAACAGAAGGTAGACCTGGTGTGCGTGACCGAGACCTGGGTGAGGGACGGGGAGATGGTAGCTCTCTCCCAGGTTGCCCCTCCTGGGTTCTCGTTCCTACACCAACCACGGACTAGGGGGCAGGGGGGAGTGGCTATGTTCATCCAGGAGGCTTACTCCCTCAGGGCATTCCCACCGCTGGAGATCACGGGCATTGAGTGTGTCAGTCTGATGTGGGAGGCCGAGGAGAGTTTGGCAATTTGGCTGGTGTACCAACTGCCTAACGCACCGGCCAATAGCCTGCTGTCCCTGATGGAAGCTGTATCAGGTTGGGCGCTGGAACACCCTAAGCTATTAATTTTGGGTGATTTCAATGTCCATGCCAATGATGCGGCTTCCAGTCAGGCAATGGACCTAGTGTCATCCATGGCGGCGCTGGGACTCTCCCAGTTTGTAACGACCCACACACACCGGGCAGAGCACACGCTAGATCTGATCTTCGTGGCTGGGGTGATGGTGGACCAGATTTCTGCTTTGTTGGTACCATGGTTGGACCACCATGCCCTGAGGGCCCGTCTGAATGTTCCACCCCGACCCTGTTTAGGCAGCGAGCAGATTTTTGTTCGCCTGCAGAACCAGATGGACCCAGTGTGGCTTCAGACGGCCCTGCAGGATCCGATGCCCCCTGGCAGATCATTAGATGAGCTTGCAGAGGACTGGCATAGCTGGGTCTCTGCAGCCCAGCCATCGAAGAGACTGCTCCCCGGCACCCTCTGCGCCCTCGCTCTAGGCTTGCTCCCTGGTTTACCCAGGAGTTGCGGCTTATGAAGCGAGAGCTGAGATGGCTAGAGAGATGGTGGCGCCATGTTTGAGACAAAGCTACAAGAACATCTTATAGGACATTTATGAGATCCTATGAGATGGCAGTCAAAGCTGTAAAGAGAGAGTTCTATGTGACTATGATTGCATCTGCAAGCTCATGCCCAGCCCAATTATTTAGAAGAATTCGGTCTTTAACAGCTTTGCCACAGGGCAGGCCAAATGCTAGGGAACTGGATATTGGCTGTGAGGCATTTGCGAGCTATTTCACAGACAACTTGCAATGGCTCACTTCTTTTGTCCAAGATCGGGGACAGAGGGTGGTGCTAGGGGAACAGCAGTCCAGCAGACACCTGCTGGAGTGCGGTGTGCCTCAGGGGGCAGTGCTTTCCCCGCTGTTGTTTAATATCTATATGCGCCCCCTCGCCCAGATTGCCCGGAGGTATAGGCTGGGGTATCACCAGTACACTGATGACACCCAGCTCTAACTGATGTTAGGTGGCCAGTCGGACTCTAATCCAGAAGATCTGGACCGGGCATTGCACGCCATGGCTGGTTGGCTCAGACTGAGCAGGCTGAAACTAAACCCGACGAAGACGGCGGTCCTGTGCCTGAGTCAGGGCAGTTTGGGGTTGGGGCTCCCGCTTATGACCTTCGATGGGGCACCATTGGTGCCAGCATCAGAGGTTAGGAGTCTGGGAGTGCTCCTGGATCCCTCCTTAACCATGAAGGCCCAGGTGGCAGCCACTGCTAAGTCAGCCTTTTACCATCTTCGGTTGGTTTGGCAGTTGGTTCCCTTCCTCGACTGCAACAACTTGGCCACAGTGATCCATGCAACGGTCACCTTGAGACTAGACTACTGTAACGCTCTCTACATGGGGCTGCCCTTGTTGCAAGTTTGGAGGCTGCAGCTAGTGCAGAATGCCGCGGCTAGGTTTTGATGGGTCTCCCTAGATGGGAGCACATCGGGCCGGTGCTGCAGGCACTGCACTGGCTGCCTGCCAATAGCATACCAAATTCGCTTCAAGGTGCTGGTACTTACCTTTAAAGCCCTATATGGCCAGGGTCCGACATACCTGAGGGACCACCTTTCTCCATACAGACCCCAGAGAGCACTTCGGTCGGGGTCAAAAAACCATCTAACTATCCCAGGCCCTAGAGATGCCAGGCTCACTGCTACCAGGGCCAGGGCATTTTCGGTGGCAGCTCCTACCTGGTGAAATGAGCTCCGAGAGGAGATCAGGGCCCTGCGGGACCTAGTACAGTTCTGCAGGGCCTGCAAGATGGAGCTCTTCCACTAGGCCTTCAATTAGGAGCCACCCACTGCCCATTACCAATACCAACACTGCCCACCACTGATGTCATCATCTGTGTGGTGGTAGGTTGGCCCTTCAGGAGACCGAGATACAGCATTGTGGGAGGCTGAAATATAGTTAAATCAGAGCCCTAGCATTCTGTCTGCATGCCATCTCTAACTGAATGAAGAAAGAAGATCACTACGAGAGCACTTTCTGGTATCAATTGTATTAAGTGTTATATCTTGTTTTTAACTGTTTTATCTTGGCACGTGGTGCCGCTGACTGTTAGCCGCCCTGAGCCGCTTGCGGGGAGGGCAGGATATAAATCTAATAAATAAACAAACAAACTTTCACTTTTGCTTGGGCCTTACCCTAGCATATATTGGCCCATGTTAAAGAATGAGCCCTCTCTGTTGGCCATACTGTAACCTGACCTTCCTCTGTAAACCAACTTGAAACTAACAGCAATGAATGGTAAGGGGGACCAACGAAATTAATGGCAGATAGGGAAAGGCTGTTCTGCAAAATGACTACCTAGGCTTAAAACTGCAGATCTAAACATTTGGATATTTGAACAGAGGAAGAAAGGTTGGTTTTTATACCCTGCTTTTCTCTGCCCTAAGGAGTCTCAAAGCAGCTTACAATCATCTTTCCTTTTCTCTCCCCACAACAGGCACTTTGTGAAGTAGGTGGGGCTGTGAGAGCTCTGAGAGAACTGTGACTGGCCCAAGGGCATCCAGCAGGCTTCATGTGGAGGAGTGGGGAATCAAGCCCGGGTCTCCAGATTAGAGTCTCATCATGCCAGCTGAATATTTATGCGTATATGAATGTGTATGTGTTCAAGAATGACTAACTTTTACCTGTATTGACATTTTTACTTCATTTATACCCTACTTTTCTCCTCAAAGGGAACCCAGCTTGGCTTACATCCTTCTCCTCTCCAACATTTTATGCTCACAATAACCCTGTGAAGTAGGTTAGGCTGAGAATATGACAAGCCCAAGAACAGCCAGCAAAGTTCCCTGGGATTAAAACCTGGTTCTCCCAGATCGTAGTCTGACAGTCTAACAACTACACCACATGTCCCTTCTTACACTACTTTTGTGGCATGGGAGCTGCTGTAATGTGGCTGGTTTCCATATGAGCAGGGGTCATTTCCTGCGGGAGCGCACAGGAGCAGAGCTCTGGCAGTAAGGAGCCCAGGGGGTGGGGCATATGCAACAAGCCCCACCCCCTGCTCCCAGCAGCCCTCAGTTGGGCCATGAGGAGCAAGAAGCAGCCAGGTAAGCTGCAGAGCCACCCCCTCTGGCTCGCCTTCAGGTACAAGCTTTCCCTTCTCTGTGAGGACAGATCTGCGTGTTCCCCCCCTCCATAGCTAGCCATCCAAAACATTCCAGTGGAGCCTGAGTGGTGGGTGTTGCCTTCTGACACACTTCTGGTGATGTCAGGGGGTGTGGCATATGCAAATAAGTTATGCTAATGAGCTCCTGCACCTCTTTTTCTACGAAATGACCCCTGCTTATGAGCCAGGTAATATGAGAACCTCTTGGCCACGGGGGAGCACATGCAGTCGCTCTTCACATCAGCGTTGTCCCTCCTGGAAACAGGGATACTACAGGGGACATTTGTAAGGTACAAAAGGGGTTCTATATATGCCTGCAGAGGGGAAAGATTAAAGGTTGGACCTGTGACCCACCACAGGATGTCCATGCTAGGTGTATGTGGGCTGGCTGCAGTTGCCCACTGGGGATGAGAGAATACCCTGTATGCATTCTTGTTCAGAGTAAATCTCTTTCTGATCACTATGTATGCTTAATAGATTGGCCCTGGCAAAGAAAACAGATTTTGGGTTTCTGCTATTGTGCAAATTAGGCCCCATATTCTCATTTGCCATCTGGGGGTATCTTTCTGCAGCAGGAGATTTCATGTCCTCCTTTATGGTGCTGAGACTCATGGTTTAAAAGTATATATGAATTGGAGGGGGGGGAGAGAGAGAGAGAGGGAGAGAGAATGTTTGCAGTGAGAATTATTTTTAAACGGTTCCATATGCTGTTAGGATGAAAAGCCAATGTTTCAGAATGCAAATATTTGCCTTTTTTTGTTTGGTTTGTTCAATCTGTTTAAATTCTTTGTGCGGCATCCTGTGGAGGAGAAAACATCCCAGAAGTCAGTCATGCAATGCAAACAAGTTACTATTATTATTATTTTTTGTTGGGTTTGGCGACCTTCATGATGAACCCACTGATGGCCATACCAGCACTAAAAGGGTGTAATGGATGTTCTGCTCCCCACCAGCTGTCCATGGAAGCCGAACTTTTCCCATTTGTTTAGTATCCCTCCCCCCTCAAGCTGAGTGGAGATGTCCTACTGACAAGAGAGGGAGCTGTATTTTTTTTCTCATCACCTCATAAACAGTGAGATGGGAGGGGGTGAGTGTGGATGTTAGGTAATACTTGCCACAGACAGGACTCCAAAGGGATATGACTTTCCTTCTGTAGTCTTAAAGGTCCGTGACAAGGCTTTTTAAAACCATAGCATATTCTTTCTCCTCCCCCACTCCCTGCTTTTTGTTGGACTTTGTTGCTGATTTTATTTGACAGCTGTGTTTGGACTTACTTAGCTTACATTTTCTAGTCAAGGGAGAAACATGAGGCAGATTTAAAGCAATAAAAACCCAGGTTTAAAAATCCAGTTTATGCCCTCATAGCTTCAGGGCAGGACTAGACATTGGTTTGGCTCGGCTATAATGCCAAACAATGGATTAGTGCTAACAGCTTGCTTGTAAGACCCTTCCTTCCCCTCTCCCTGCCCCCTCCTGCAAGATACCCTGCCTCCTCCTGCAACAAACTCTAGTTTCCCGTTATATTCCAAATCAGGAAAATATTGTTCCCCTTGACTGGCTGCATCTGCACATGGTTGGATATTGTGCTGTCCTTGCACAAAAGCAATCATTTGCAACTGGATTTTCCTGTGATGATTAAGACAATCCAGTTGCAGGTGATTGCTGTAGGAGAGCAATAGTGCAATATCCAATGATGGGTGGATACAGCTTTACAAACCAAGATGGCAACTGGGGAACAAACTAGGATTTACTGCCTTGGTTTGCAGGGCAAGTTCTAATCAGCCTCTGGTGGTTTGGATACAATGGCAAAGTGGTTTTTGTTGTCACCTAGGAATAGTGCACAGGACAAATTGAGGCAGCGATTTTTAAACTCCTGTTCATGTGTATTTCTCCCTTCTCAGTGAAAACTGTGCTTTCTTGGACACAGCACTCATCCCACATTATAGAAGAGGCCAGGTTTTGGGGGTCCTGAGGAAAGTACTCCTCAGTGGGCCCCTGCACTAAATGCATTGTCCCCTTATGTATTTACATGCACAGTCCCCTGGATGATGGAGTGGGGTGTGACTCCCTAACATTCCTACAAACTTGTTGGCCGAGGGCCGAAGAATAGGTGTTTTTGAATTATGGTGCTAGAGAAGACTCTTGAGAGTCCCTTGGACTGCAAGGAGATCAAATCAGTCAAACCTAAAAGAAATCAACCCTGACTGTTCCCTGGAAGGCCAGACACTGAAGCTGAAGCTCAACTAAATGAGAAGGGAGCACTCACTGGAGAAGACCCTGATGCTGGGAAAGATTGGAAGTAAAAGAAGAAGGGGATGGCAAAGGATTAGATGGTTAGAAAGTGCTATCCATGCAACGAACACGAAATTAAGCAAACTCCGGAGGATGGTGGAAGACAGAAGGGCCTGGCGTGATGTGGTCCATAGGGTCGCGAAGAGTCGGACTCGACTGTGTGACTGAACAACAACAACAAACAAAAAAACTCTATTTCGACTGGCTGCATAAGCTTGGTCTCATTCTGCCAGTCCTGATTTTGCAAGGAAAGATCATGGAAGAACCATTTTTGTTAGGTTTAGGGCTGCAGTTCAGTTACAAAATATACCTAATTATTCCTGGGCCTATGGATTTGGATGGAGTGAGGCTGTTTGACCAACTATTTCCTGGCTTAAATGGTTTGTGGATCTGTATAACCCCAAGAAAGTAGAAGAATGCATTTATTCACAGTGTAGGGATCAATTTTCACCCACTCTTCTCATAAAAGCCCATATGCTTGTTATAACCATTTCTTGCTTTCAATTTTAGTGGAGTTTTTTTTATTTGCCAGTCTTGTAAAATTCTAATTTATTGCAGCTTCTTCCTATTAAAAATAGAAAGGATCAAGGGTGTGTGTGTGTGTGGGAGAAGCAGATAGCATATGCAAAACAGACTCAAGAAAATGCTTTAGTGCTTCTTCTAGTCCTCTGAACCATCCCAGGCTGATCCTGGCATATTTGATCCCATCACATTCCATAGCACTGTGTTGAACTATATGTTTATTGATCATTGAGTTCAAGGGGCTTTAAAAACTTAACTCATCATTCATGATCACAACAACCCTGTGAAAGATCACAAATATTCCCTATTCATTGAACAGGAATGACAATGAAAACTTTGAAAAAATATGGGGGGCTATGATGGACCTCTTACTCTCCCCACTCTGAGACAGATTTTTCCCACCAAAATTCATAGTTCCCTTCAGGTATTGAGCTGGCCCCCGGTACTGTGATTAATATTTCTGAATGTCCCACCTTTTGACAGAATCTAATTTGGCTTTTGCCCAGCCAGGAATGTCAGGAGAAAACAGGAGCCCTCTTTTTAGATCCCTTGGAATGGCACCGGAGACTGTGTAACAGTGAACAATAGTATGGGGTAGTCTGGTATTGGAAAGGCTGAGGGAAACATTGTTGTTAAAATCGTATATTTTTCAGCTGACAGATGAGATATATCAGCTTATTTTTACAAATTCTTATCAGTCAGAGATAGTCAAGTGAGTACTTACGTTTCAGTTACAATGTTTCTGCATATAGTTTCCTATTAACTCTTCAGGTTTTCTGGAAAGGTCACTCTTTTTGTGTATCATATTCTTTCTCCTTTTCTGAAATCACTTTTCTTCTTCCCCCTGAGTAGTCTATAACCATTTCCTTTCACAACAGACCAGGGACTGCCTCAATGCCAGTTCCCGTATAACTGGACAGGACTTATATTTCTCCCCTGAAAATATAATCCTATTCCTTTTGGCCTCATTGGGTGCTTCAGCCTGCTATCCAGTCACTCTTTGCCAGAATCTCAAACCTTGGTGTCTGTGAAAATGTACTTAAGAACATAAGAGAAACCAATGTTGGATCAGGCCAATGGCCCATCCAGTCCAACACTCTGTCACTTCAGCATAAGCTGACTCTATACTCTGAATTCTTAGATGGAATTATTCCTCAGATTATGTTGAACACAATTAAGACCAGGAGTCTCTCCATTTATTCAAAAGGTGAACCCGTCTGACAGACTTTTTAGTCAGACTCTTCAGACATCCACTCCTTTAGCTGAAGTTTTACTTTACTGAGCAGTAACTGCTGCTGAATTCAAAACTAACTTCATCTCCCCTTAGCGCACAGCTGATTTTATATTTCCCTCAGCTGGCACTGGCCAATCAGAGAAAAGGAGTGGCCTGTCACTCAAGCTCAACATTCTAGAGCAGAGTTAACTATTCACCTCCCTTCTCTGATTTTGCTACATTAGGAAAACAGCATTTTAAATGAAGTATGTCAGAGTGGGTAATCCCCCCCAATGTAAAATAGTATAGTCTGTGCATGCACAAAGCATACACTTACCTTTGAGTGCCCCAGTTGCTGCTACTGTGGTGGCAATAGTGGTGGTGGTGCCTGGCAACAGTAGCTGCTGCAGTGGTGGAGCCTGGCTGTGGCAGATCCCAGGAGCCACTCTGGGCCCAGACACAGTGGTAGCAGATGTTGGAAATTGCTCCAGGCCTGGCTGCAGTGGTGGCGAACACTGGGAACTACTTCAGGCCTGGCTGTGGCAGCAGAAAATGCCAGCAGAGATTTCAGGCCTGGCCATAGTGGCGGACACCGGGAGCCACTCTAGGCCGGGCTGCGGTGGTAGAGAACACAGCATTGGAGCAGCTCACAGGCACCACTGCCACTGCCTGTGAAAGAAAGGTGATTGACTTGGGAAAGAGAGAAGAGAAAAGATTGTCTGAGGGAGAGGGAAACATAGATGAGGGGGAGAGAAAAAGAGGGGGGATTGAGAACGGCAGAAGAATGGGGGCCATTATTTGAGAAGGACTGGGTATGAGAGGAGCAGACTGACGCACAAGGATGAGGGGAGAAAGGGGGGTAAGAGAGGATTGCTAGAGGGGTGTGGCAGACAAAGAGGAGAAAACTTTCATAGAAGGGTTGAGGGAAGAAAGGGGGGCGAGGAAAGGTTGATAGATAATGGGTGGGGGAAGAAAGAGAGAGGAGGGAACTTTGATAGACAAGGAAGCAAAGGTGGGGGAATGCCCCATTCCTGCAAGTTTCTTGTGGGTCCCCATTTATGACATTACATAAAGACATTTTGAAATATACTGGGTTCAACACACTATTTTGACCAGCTCATGCTTTATTATGACTACAGCTCAAACTAAAGGCACCCATAGCAGGACCGAAGCCCTGCTTAAATCCGTGACCAACAGCACACCCCCCCACACACCCACTACCCGTGATTTACAGAGGTACTCCTGGTCGATAGGTTCCTCCCAGGATCCTAGCAGTCTATTGTTCTGTATACCCAAGCTGGCAGCACTACCCAGCTTCCCCACAGCAGGCACCCTTTGTGTGCAGACAGTTCATCCCGGCCGGAGGAGAATACAGCAAATTCTAAGCCCACGTGGCTAGTGGGTCATCCCCTGCCCACTCAGTCCAAAACGCGGGAGAGGACATGGTCTGTGCTGGTGTGGTGGGACACATCGGATACCTGAAGAGAGCAGCCAGGAAGGTCCTCGAAGAGCATGATCTGGTGAGCCGGAGCAAAGTCCAGGTTGCAGGAGGGCAGCGGCAGGTGGCTGAGCGCATCGGCATGTCCTATCGCCTTCCCAGGGCGGTGGTGGAGGGTGTACTGGTAGCCTGCCAGGAAAATGGACCAGTGCAGAACCCAGGGAGACAGCATCTGTGGCGTTTGATGTACAGGGACACGTCACAGGCAAGAATGACGGGCAGCACTTCGTCGAAGTGTGCCAGGACCACATTCAAGGTGAGCAGCTCTTTGATGGCTCAGAACATAGCGGCATGCTTCTGGTCCCAGACCCAGGGGGCCTGTTTGTCGAGAAGCTGGTGCAGTGGCTCCGCGATTGCAGCTTTGTGGGGCAGGAATGAATGATAGAAATTCAGCAGGCCCAGGAAAGCTTGGAGTTCCTGCTTGGATGTAGGGGTCAGGGTGTTGATGATGGCATGGATCTTGTCAGCGGCAGGATGGATGCCCCGTGTGTCCATGGAGAAACCCAGGAACTTGACCCACGGGACCCCCAGGAGGCACTTTCCCCTTTTTACTTTAAGGCTGGCATTGTGGAACCATTGCACAGATGGATGGCGATGTCCTCGTCCGTGGGGGCGGCGATTAGAACACCGTCAAAAAATTGCTGGACCCCGGGAATTCCTTTAAGGAGAGAGTCCATCAGATTTTGGAAAATTCCAAGGGTGACACTGACCAAAAACTGCAGCCGTCACACCTGGAACACGCCCCTGTGCGTTACGATCATCTGGGCCTCCATGGTCGCATCGTCTACTCAGCACCTGCTAGGGATGCCAGGACGTGGCTGACCACAGGGACCGGGTATGCATGGTCCTGGAGCACTTTATGGTACATTTATAGTCAGCGCAGATGAGGACGTCTCTTTTGGGCTTGACCGGGGTCACGATGGGGGTGTCCCATATGGCGTGCGGGACCAGCTCTAAAACCCCTTGGGCCACCAACTGATCCAGCTCCCCATCAACCTTGGGCTTTAGGGCAAAGGGGACATGCCTAGCCTTCAGCCTCATTGGCCACACCTCCGGGTTGAGTTGCAGGGAGACTAGAGGCCCAGTGTAGCGACCGAGCGTCCCATCAAAAAACGCAGGGAACTCATCGCACACTGTCTGAAGGTCCTTGTAGCCCATGTGCTGCACTCCCATTACTTCGAAGCCCAAGGGCGTGAACCAAGATAATCCCAGTAAGCTTGTGAGCTGCCCTTCCACCACTAGCAAGTCCAACAGTCCCTCAAAACAGCGGTATTTAACATGGAACTTGCCCTACCCTTTGATGGCCATCTTGTTCTTTTGGAAGACCCTGAGGGTGAAGCTAGTGGGCTTAAAGTGGGGACCCCCCCATGGACAGAGCCTCCAGAGAGTCTCTTCTGAT
The DNA here is from genome assembly GCF_001447785.1 of Gekko japonicus. Classification (NCBI taxonomy): domain Eukaryota; kingdom Metazoa; phylum Chordata; class Lepidosauria; order Squamata; family Gekkonidae; genus Gekko; species Gekko japonicus. The sequence continues at coordinate 240,219 of NW_015172584.1, forward strand.
ATTATAGAGATGGAGGACCCGGTGTCCAGTTCCATCTCACAAGGCGCTCCTTCTATAAGCACAGTCACTTTTATTTTAGGGGGGGGGTGTCCTGGGGCAAGTTCAGTATGTTGAGCTAGTGAACGGCAGTGGTGCATAGCTCTGTGGATTCTTGGTGTGTCATTGTGTGTCTCTGGTTGCCTTTGGACCAGCAGGCATGTGCAATGTGGCTGGTCTTGCTGCAGTTCCGTCAGGTCACATCACAGAAACGGCAGGAATGATGTTCGTGGTCATCCCCACAGCTGGCGCAGAGAGGTGGCATGGTTGTATTTGCTGGATGCACTGGGGCTGTGGACGGACCCGGGTCATGGTGAGGCGGGCAGTGGACCTGGTGTGTCTCCTCCTCGTTGGACATGTCTGAAGACGATGGGATGGAGGCTTGGGGGAGGCTGGAGAGTTGGCGGTCCCTCTGGGCCTTCTCGAAGGTGGTGGTCTCGCATAGCGCTGTTACCAGGGTTAGCTCCTCATGGCCGATGAGCTTGCAGCATAGCTTCAGTTCTCGGATATCTATGACGAACTGGTCAAGCATGGTCTTGTTGAGGTTCGAGAACCCGCAGTGGAGGACCAGCCAGCAAAGGTCGCCAACGAAGTCAGTGGCCGCTTTGTTTGCCTTCTGTTGGCACAAAAAGAAATCCACGTGGCGGGCCATCTTGGTGGGCTATGGTGCAAAATGGCTGGTGAGCGCCTTTAAGAGGTCCTCGTATGTGGATGCTTCCAAGGTGTTAGGTGCAACAAGGCCCTGGACAAGCCATAGGGTGGCGATTCTACAGGCGCTGAGCAGGAGGACCTTTTTCTTGTTGGCATCAGTGATGCCCAGAAATAAGATGAAGTATTTCAGCTGGTCCACCCAGGTTTCCCACAGTTCTGGGTGTGCGGGGTCGAATTCTGGCAGATGTCCTGATGCGGCAGCCATGGTTTCAGGAGTGGTGCAAGGCGTGGGGCTTGGGGGCTCGTTGCGCGGTGTGGTGCTGTCTTGAGCGGGCCCGCCCATCAGGATTCCATTTTTGTCGCCAGTGAAATATACTGGGTTTGACAAGCGATTGTGATCAGCTCATGCTTTACTATGACTACAGCTCAAACTAAAGACACCCATAGCAGGACCGAAGCTCTGCTTAAATCCGTGACCAACATCCCACCCTGGTCGATAGGTTCCTCCCAGGATCCTAGCATTCTATTGTTCTGTGTATCCAAGCTGGGTCAGTCGATGTCAGGCCCAGTACATGTGTATATGGCAGAAGACACTTTCTGGTAGCAAGATGCTGCCTCCCCTCTTAGGTCTCCAAATCCACTGGAACTGTGCAGCAGGGTTCGGCATGGTGGAGTGCCCATGGCTCAGCAGAGGCAAGACACATCTGCTCCCACCAGGAAATGAGATATCATCCCAGAGGACCCTGTGATGTCACAGAGGACTTTGGGACAATCTACCATTTCAGCTGGGGGAGGTAATAGAGCATGTCTTTTTAATGAGCAAGTTGCTCTTCACTCTGTCCGAGAATCACCAGGTGCCATTAGCAGCTAGCGCTTCTGAAGCTGCCAAATTCACTTACAGAGAACCCTCTTTGGCTTCCAGTCCTTTCACAGCCTTACCTCTGCCCCCCTATTTGCAGCTCCTGGGTTCTTGAACTCAGGGGTTGTTTCGTAGAAAAAGAGCTAGGGGAACTCATTAGTATAACTCATTAGCATATGCCAACCCCCTGACATCCGAATACCCGACTCTACTGAAATCCATGAGACACTTTAAGCCCTGATTCATACGTTCAGAAACTTGGCTGCGCACCAGATAAATATCGCTGGAAGTGAAAGAGACTCGGCCTGTTGACTTGAGTGTGACGTCAAATCCTCGGCCCATTCATACATACAACACAAGGCACTGGGGCCCACAGCTACGTCAGGCGTCTCCCCCCCCTCCCGGTACCTTCTCACGGTTGACAGTTAAAGCCTCACAAAAGATCCGCCGTGCGCGAATAAAGTCCCCCTCGTTGCTCCCCTTCAAGAAGAAGGCGGGCGCCCAGCTGAGCTCGCGGCGCCGCTCATTGGCTGACCAGCAGTTCAAGCCAAGCGCGCGTGGGTCTACTGCCTCTTCTCTCTTCCCCCTCCCCTCCCCGCACCTCTCACCGCGTTCTTCTTTTGCACCATCTTGTCCATTTTCTTAGCGATGCGAATTATCTCCTCTTCGGTGCTCATGGCGACTGAGGCACCGACCTCAGCGGCAGGGCAGGCAAAAACAACTCTCTTGCCAGTATCACCTGCCTCCATCAACAGAAATGGCTGAAGCTTTGAGAGTCAAGAGGAGACAGAAGACGTCAACACACCCGCCAGGCCACTGAACAACACACATGCACCCACCGGCCTGACCTTGAAGCGACAGCGTGGCAACAGCGGCGCCAGGCCGTGCTCATCAAGCCCCAGGAGAAAGGAGCAAGGCCCTGCTTTGGCCAGCCGAAAACATCGATTCGCGAGGCGTGAAGAGGAAGGAGCCGGGGGAAGGTGGAGCTTCTGCATTACCAGTTGCGGTCGCCCAGCGGAAATGGAGTGTTGCCTCCCAAGTTCGGGCTTAGGCGGGGCAACGCTGGCCTCGCAATAAGAGAGCCGTCCTAGCTGAATGCGCTCGGGGTTGCACGTCGAGGAAAGAGCCTGCGCCTCTCTGAGCGAATGGGAGGGAAAAAGGAAGAAGCTGCTGAAGGGCACTTTTGCGGAAGGAGGGGTTCTTTGGAACCCAGAACTCGCCCAGGGTTTTCCTGCACCGATACCTGGCATAAGGAGGCACAGGCGCCCTGGGGATGGCCAAGAGTCGGCGTGGAGTTGATGGTATCTGGATGAATTAGGGTACACTTATCCTTGTTTCATCGACTGCGCGTGGCCTGCCATCATGAGGTGATGGAAGAAAGTGCCAGTAGTAGGGATACCAGCCTCCAGGTGAGACCTGGGCATCCCGAGGAAATACAGCTCATCTCCAGATTACAAGAGCAGATACCCTAGAGAAAATGGATGCTTTGGAGTGCGGACTGGAAAGAGGGAGACGCTGCTGAAGGGCACTTTTGCGGAAGGAGTGGTTCTTTGGCCGGAAGCAGGGAGTGGGGCTTCGTTGTGTGCCCCGCCCCCGCACCTCACCCAGGGGAACGGCAATCCCCCGCGATTCCCCCCGAATCAACCTCTGCTTGAACTCCAAAGCAGAATGGGAAAGCTGCTGCTTGCTGCTCCACTTAGCAATGCCATCTACACACCACATTTAGACAGAATAGAAGCTGACCCCAATAGCAGGAGTCTCTCTCACTGGACATTCACCTGAAACCTTGGCAAACCTCCACAGTGAGAATATTTTGGACTCCATGTAAAACTGCTTTGGCTTTTGACTGCTGGTGTTAAACTGAGCAGAATGATATTTTTCATGTTTCTTAGATGTTTCAAGAAACATACTTCTAATTTTTTCTATTTTGACCATCCCCGAGTCTTCTGATGTGGTAGGCTCCCTCATAGAAAGAAACAACCTTAAGTTTGTTCAGCAGCACTGACATGACATGCTCCCTCTAAGCTGTGGAGTCTTGTGAGCAAAAATTCTACTTTGTGAGCTACTGGAATTAAAGTTGTGAGTGAGCAATTTGGCTGCTGCATAATTTAGTTTGTTCTGGAGCCATCCTTCCTGAGCTAAGACAAAAATGTGTGAGCTGGAGGCTAAAATACTATGAGCTAGCTCACACTAACTCAGCTTAGAGGGAACCTAGTAAAGCAAAGTCAGACCCAGATAATAAATTTATCCCAAGAACTCCCCCTCTCCTCACACTTTGGCTTTTCATTTCTTCTTGCATTGCTTGGTATTTTCTAGTGCCCGTTCTCAGACAGCTGAACAAGGGGAGCTGGGAAATTGTTTACAATATTTTCACATGATTGCGATGGCAGCATTCTGCTGCTCTCTGAAAGGCCTTCTGTTTTCAGATGGCATTGAAAGTTTACCGTCTTTCCAGACAAAAGGAAGAGAGCCTTTTGCCAGTGGATGAGTAATGAGCGTAGCTTCAGCACAATACCCTCCTATCCAGTTCTAAATCTACATGGTGTTCTAAGGCTTCCCTCCTTCTCCAAAGCAACCATTGTCTAGCCTCTGGGAGACCAAGGCCTCTCATTGGGTGAGTGGGGAAGCAGCCAAGGAAGGGGAGAGGAGGGGGGAGCGTTTCTCTGACAACAACAGTTGCTCAGTGCTCACTGCCCACTGTCACCCGTCTTACTCTTTTACTACAGGACTTGGAAAACTTTCAGTCATGGAGAAGGTTCTATATATCGGTATGTTGCGGACCATCTGTAGCCCTCCTTGTTCCAAACAATTACAGTAACTCAACAAAGTCTGAATGCTTTTCTGCTTTATCAGCTTATGCTGATCAAGTGTCCTGGGAGAAGTTACAAAAAGGCAGAGTCTATTTTGCATATTTAGTAGCAGATGGGAATTCAGAAAATGCATGTTCCCCTATCTGTATTCCCATTAGCTATTTCTAAAACGTATACACATGTGAGTTTTTTTGAGATAAAGTGAAAATACAACTTTTTTTCCCCTCTTGGCTAAATGAAGGCATGTTTACAGTAATACTTTTCTGGTGGACCTTTTTAAACTGTCTAAGTAAAACACGCGTTCTTTGTAATTTACCCAAAAGGGGGAAAAAACCTCTTAAAGTTAGTATTTTAAAAACCAACATATATTTTAGCAGTGCAAATGGGAACGTGGTTGTGGACCTACACTTTACATTGAATGTCTCACCCAGCATAATTCTGAGTTCTGCATTACTCAGTCTATGGAGGTATTTCCCTCCAGCCCAACTGGAAAAACAAACAAACCACTAATCCAAAAATCTTTGTTTTCCTTTTTGACTGTCAAAGGTGGGCAGTTAAGAAGCAATTCCCGGGACCTGATGATATGTTTGTTAGGTGTGGCAAAATTAATATAGAAAGGCTGCTAATAAACACAGCATTAAGTTCTAATTCTTTCCTACTAATTTGATGCTTCACAAACTCTGTGTTATTGAGCAGAGCAAAGAGCTGGGACATAGGATATGTCATGCATGCATTTTTCCTCTTCGTTGTCTCCTTTTTTTACTCTAATGAGAGCTGTCTCCAGAATGTATCATTAGATAAGCCACTTTAATTTTGACTTTGTGCCATCTTAGGTGCAATCAGTACACTGAAACTACTTTTAAAATCTATTTCCCAGGTGAATTAAGAGAAGTTTAAGTATCATCAGTTTAGAGCTCAGGAGTCAGGACTTCTCTTTCTTTCATTCATTCCTTTTTTTAAATGAGTTATATGTTTAAAACTCCATTAGAATAGTTTGGCATTGTTCCCTGCCTTGAATAGAATGTCAGCTGAAACACATTGCTAAAGCAAACGAAAAGACAGTTTGAAAGAGCATGACCATACAGAATTCTCCTGCGGTTACCTTTAAAGAGGCCTTGTTCTTCTTCTTTTTTTTTAAAGTCAGCAAACACAAACTATTTCCATACATACTTGCATCTTGGGTTTGAAATGTTTTGCAAGTTTGTGCAAATCAAGAAACTGGCCTGCGCATGCCTTATTTTAAAAAAAACAATTGCTGAAAAGTACAGTTGTGACATTGTATTCTTGTGAAGCCTCTGCTTCTTTCAAAGGGATATGTGCAGAAGTTATGGGTGGGTTTTGCTGAGCTTAGTCTTTTGTTTTCCTTCTCCCCTGAGTCATGGGAAATTCAGTTTCCTGGATATGATTACCAGTAGAATCAAGGCAAACAAAAAGAAACTTCTTCACACAACTTATGGAACTCATTGCCCTAGGATGTAGTAAGCTTGGTGATGATGGAAAGTGCCATCAAGTCACAGCTGACTTATGGTGACCCCATAGGGTTTTCAAAGCAAGAGATATTTAGAGTAGGGGTATGCAAAAACAACAACACAACCCTGGTATTTTTTGGTTCGAGTATTTTGAACCCCCCACAAATCGGTATTTTCTGATATTCTCAAATCCCAGTACTGGTATGGTATTCAGATTCTTTGGGCCCCAGAAGAAGGTGCCCCCATCCTCCATTGTTTCAATGGAGGGAAAAGGCATTTAAAGGAAATGTGGTCCCTTGAAATGCCTTTTGCAATCCGTGACTGAACTCTGAAGGCATTTAAAGGGCCTGTGGTCCCTTTAAATGCCTTCTCCAAGCTGCAGCGTCACCTGGGAGGTGCTTAAAGGGACTGCAATCATTTTAAACACCCTTTAACACCAGCTATCTGGCAGCGCCCCCCCCAATCCCGAATGTTTAAAGACCTTTAAAGGGCCCAGCTGTATTTGATAGTCGGATAAATAACCCAGCTGATATCCAGCCGAAAAAATACCCCCAAAATACCGGTAAGGTCTTTTCCAGGGTTTTTTCAACTCGGATAAACCAAATGCACACCCCTAATTCAGAGATGGTTTGCCATTGCCTGCCTCCATGTAACAACCCTGGTATTTCATGGAGATCTCCCATCCAAATACTAGCCAGGGCCAACACAGCTTAGCTTCTAAGATCCAATGAGATCAGGCTAGCCTGGGCTATCCAGGTTGGGCATAGTAGATGGCTGTAAAAGGGGATTAGAGAATTTCATGGAGGATCTATCAATGACTAATAGCTAAGATAGCTAAATTTATTTATTTTAATGCTACTTTTTCTTCCAGCTTAGGGTCCCTCTTGCAAAACATTAAAATTAGCTTTTAAAATACATTGTATAAAAACAATTAAAATAGCAATTAAACAGACCTATACACAGCTAGAACAGATACCACGGAAGGAAGGTCAGTGAGGGAACACAAGAGGAAACAGATAAGGCTTCATCTGCCAGCAGACGACAGTAGTGATTGAAAGGGATGGATGGATCTCCCTGAGGAGGGAATTCCATAATTTTGGTACTACAATCAAGAAGGCCCTTTCTCAAGTTGCCACCCAACTAGTCTAAGATGGCAGGGGTACTAAGAGAAGGGCCCCTAAAGATGACCACAGTCATTAGGTAGGTTTATATAGGAGTAGGTGGTCCTTAAATTATGCTGGTACCAAGTAGGGTTGCCAGCACCTGATGGGGGGGTTCCCTGCCCCTGGCTCTTATTTTCCTCTGCTATTCAAAGCAGCACTGGGAGAAATCAAGACTTTCCATGCTCCATGGTATTTTTTCAATGCATCTGATTTCCTCAAATATCAGGAAATTTAAATCAAATCTCAAACTATGCGAACATTTGCACAATCAGTTGTATCAACAGCAGCTCCATCCATGTTTTTGGAACCAAATCTGTCCCCAGACTTTTGAACCCAGGTCATCTGAAACAGACTGTGCAAAATGATGGTCTTGAGTAACCAGGGCAGTATTATTGTTGCTATTTTTTTTCTTAAATCTTGCAGAAATGCTCTGTAAGGTGGCCTGGTTCACACGAGAAATGAAGTATGAGATCTCATAAAGACATTATACCATGAATGCTCTCTTTCTGCTGCTCTAAGAATAGGTGGCTTGGAGGGTGAAAGGGTAGCATTTACATTTAAATACACCTATTGGGAACACACAAACAGAAGGCTAAAACCATGGCACCCTCTTTGGGAGTTTTTGCAGCTTCTTTGATTCTTTACATAACAGCCCTTTGCTCTTTCCCAAGCAAGCAAATATGGGAAGCAAAAGGACTTCTCTACTGAAAAGAAACTAAACCCCAAAGATCTTTGTATTAATGGGACTAAGTGGCTAATTATTTTTAAAAGGATCATTTTAATTTTCCTACACATCCAACACCCCAGTGCCTTACTAAATTCTAAACACTTTTCTTGAAAGTATGATCCCAGTCAGATCTCATTCAGACAATTATTTCCAAGTAACACAGTAACGCTGGTCTTATATAATAATGTTCTATACTTATGTCAGTCTGACTGTAGGTTGCTTCAAAACTTCACATGCAATCATGGCTTAATTAAACGAACTAGGTTAGTGTAATCATCTGAACCTGGACCATTCCACCAACTATGACTAATTAAGGTAAAGGTAAAGGTTCCCTTGCTCGAAAGCCGGTTGAATCCGACTCTAGGGTTGAGGTGCTCATCTCCGTTTCAAAGCCGAAGAGCCAGCGCTGTCCGAAGACGTTTCCGTGGTCATGTGGCTGGCATGACTAAACACCAAGGTGCATGGAACGCTGTTACCTTCCCACCGAAGTGCTACCTATTTATCTACTTGCAATTTCTTGCTTTTGAACTGCTAGGTTGGCAGGAGCTGGAACAAGAGACGGGAGCTCACTCCGTCATGCGGCACCCAGGTCTCGAACTAATTAGGGTACAATAAACTGAAAACTGCAACTATGGGTTGAAGTGTTATACCACTGTGGTATCACATGAAGTATGAATGTGTCGATATTGGGTTGGATCCAGCCTAAATCGGCAATTTCCACCAATTTCCCCTTTCAGGTACAGACCCTCATCGTGTCATTTCTCAGAGTCCCCTATCCTCCAGGATCAGTGTTCTCTGGGGATCACTGGACTGGGGTTCTGGGGGGTGGGGAGTAGGCAGAAAAATCCTGTTCCAATGATGGGAAATTTAGTTTTGATCCAACCAACTAACTTAATTCTTCCAATAATATGGGCTGGAATACCAGCTAGGTGTCTGTGGGAGAGGTGGGAGGAAACAGTGAAGGTGATCAAACCAGCATGGCAAAGAAAGGATTTGTTGTAGTAAATCCTAATTTCAGAAACCAAACCATAAACCATTATGTCTGTCCTGAGCCATTTTTTCTGATAGTCTTCTGAACCACGTTGTGAGCCTGGATGCCCAAAACACCATTTGAAGGAAGGGAATGTAATAGATGGGCTCAGTTCAGACATGGTTAGTTCTAACTATGGTCAGTTTGCAAAACCAGGATGTAACTCATAGGGATGGGCATGAACAAGGAAGATTCAGTTCCGTTCGTGGTTTGTGGTGTGCCTGGTTTGCAAACTATGAACAATCATGAACTTTTAGGGGCCAAATGAACCAGTTCAGTTTGTGATCCAGTAGAACAGCCTCCTGGCATGTTAGAAGCACCAAACTCACAGGGAATCTCCAGCTAACTCTCCTCTGCCTACCCTCCATGTTTGGTAAGGATAGGATTTTGGGGGTCCAAATTATAGCCTCCCAAAGAAGATGCCCCAAGGAAAGTGCTTTCTGTGCAAGCTAGAGACATCAAAGTCACAGGGGACCTCCCCCAGATAGTCGTCTACATGTCCTCCATGTTCTGCCCTATTATTGCTATGAAGTTATGTAAACATTGAGATCAAGCAGAGACAGTCTGTCTGGAAATATATCTGTTCAGGAACCGGCATGAACCTCCAGGAACAGCTTGAAAGTTTGTGGAATGTTTGTGCTGGTTGACCTGCCATGAACTTCACTTTGCAAACCACGAACCTGGCAAAATTAATCACAAACTTTAGTTCATGAGCCAGTTCATGCTCATCCCTAGTAACTTATAATCACTCAGAACTTGGTTTGCCTCAACAAATACCGGTTTCATTTCCTTCTCTCTGTTGCCTGGTAGGATGTTGTCAGAGAACAAGATGGGAGCGAAATGGGATTTAAGCCAGGATGTCTGCATTCAGATATTGCAAAAAGCTATAGCAGAGGCTGCAATATTTTGGGGTCCATAGGTAATAACTACCAGAATGAGGATAGCATATAAGAACTTGAATATGAAAAAGGTCAAGAGTGAATATGGGCCTACAGTGATGAGCAACAGCCGGTGCTTCAGCTTCCTCTCTCTTTATACGAACATAAGTATAGCCTGCTATATCAGACCAGTGGTTTATCTTAATAGGGTTGCCTACCTCCAAGTGGTGGTTGGAGATCCCCTGGGATTACAATTAGTCTCCAGGCAACAGAGATCTGTTCACCTGGACAAAATGGCCACTGTAGAAGCTAGGCTCTATGGCGTTATACCCCATTAAAGTCCCTCAGCTCCCCAAACTCTGCCCTCCTCAGGTCCACCCCCCAAATCTCTAGGTATTTCCCAACCCAGAGCTGGCAACCCTGTCTATCTAGCCCAAGTATCCTGTTTTATATAGTGGCCATCCAGTTTCTCTGGAGGTCCAAAGCAAGGCATACAGGTGGAGGCCTTTCCCTAATGTTTCCTCCTAGCAATGGTATTCAGAAGTCAGCTGCCTCTGTATTAGAGCCATATTCTCACGCATTTGCACCATTTGATGGCTTAAAAAAAATTAATGATGTCAGCATTCCACTGTTTGTAATACACGGTGTTGGCTGTGAATGGTGTTGCTTAACTTTCCCAGAGAAAGTGAACAGACATCTTCAGCATATGCCAAAGAATGACTTACAAGCAGCAGAACAGTCCTCACCACCTGGAGCAAACAGAAACTGAAGCTGTGCGGAATGAGCACCTCTTGCCAACATGATCTGGCAGCCTCTTGCGTAAGCTCAGCAAAAACCTCAAAATGTACCACCCTTTGAATGCCAATTGAAAGCTGTGTTGGTCTGCTGTATTTACATATTTTAAAAGATTTATATCTGGCAGTCTCAATCAATTGATTCCCAAAGAGGAAGATAACAACAAAAGAAACCATTTTTTTTGCTTTTGGTAAATGGCACAACACAATACAAATAAGTGATGTTTTGTTTCAGAAACTCAAAACTATATTCTGCACTTTGCTGCTCAAGCAAAATGGATTCACAATCAACAAAGAAATGTAGGTACAAGAAATCAAAATCTGAGCAATATTTGTTATGTATTTAGAATATGTTTTTAGAGCAGAGGTGTCGAACTCATTTGTTACGACGGCCGGATGTGACATAAATGTCACTTTGTCCGGCTGGGCTACGCATGCTGTAAAATGTAACATGAGGTACCAGAGATATAAACTTTATAAAAGTCATTTCAGATGTTGAATGGCAATAGCAAGTGAATGACAACAGCAAGCTTGATTGGATTAGGTGTGATACACAGAAGGGTAGTAGGCATGGAGATACCAACATTGGTAATGAGACAGGAAACCTAGGTCTCAATTCCATCCAAGAGGATTCAGTTCAGGAGGAGGCAAAGAATAAATGGTCATAAGTCTGATATTAGAAACCACAACATTCAAAAACCAGTAGGGGAACATTTAACCTTCTAGGATATTCAGTTGCTGACCTAAGAGTAGCATTTCTCTTACAAAGGAATTTCAAAGGGAGATTAGAAAGAGAGGATGCTGAATTGTAACAATGAAGCTCAATGCATAGTTCAGGACTGAACTGAGACCTAGGTTTCCTGTTTCATTACCAATGCCTGCTATTATCATTTGGCATCTGAAATCACTCCACTCTCGAAGATATAAAGACCAATGGCCTCAAATCTAGCTGTATCTGAAGAAGTTTGCAGTGACTCATGAAATCTCATTCTCTTCCACCAATTTTGTTAGGTGCTACTGGACTCTTGCTCCTTTCCTGTAATAAAGATTGCAAGCCATGCTATTAGGTTTCTCTCCCCCCCCCATCATCTGTTTAAACTGGAGGGGGGGGTCTCTTCAAGTGAAATAATGTGTTATTTCAGACTGGGGAAAATCAGGGTAGTGCACCAAAAGCAAAGAGGGAGTCAAGAAAAGTAGCCAGAGAGGGAGACATGTTGAACTGGAACATGTTGTTGTTGTTGTTGTTCAGTCGCACAGTCGAGTCCGACTCTTCGCGACCCCATGGACCAGCTCCCGCCAGGCTCCTGGAACTGGAACATATAGAATCATAAATGTATTTTTAAATATTTAGCCATCGAATTCCAGGCATTAAACAGTGGAATTGAATCCAAGTGTTCTAATTCCTAATCAGGGTCAGATAGGCATTGAGAAATCTAATATTTTCAGAATAAGCCAAAATAATTTCCTTTTAATTCTCTTTTCCCCTTATCCCAACAGGCCCCTTCCTTTTAACACACATATATGTGTGTGTGGGTGAGAGAGAGAGACAGAGAGAAAAAGAGATATCAAGTGTCAAAGAAACATAGCAGAGCAGGGCGATTTCAATGTAAATTTTGCTTGACAGAAGAATCCCTCCATCCACCCACCCACCCACGCTCCAGACGAAGAAGAAGAAGAATGAAGGCTTATACCTGAAATAAAACTTTGCTGGTTTAAAGGAGCCATGAGAGTCAGGCTTTGCTCTTTCTCCTGCACAAGCATTCACTTTCACTTTCCCTCCCCCTCCCTTCCTCCCAAAGGAGGAGAGCTCAGCCAATGGAGTGAAGGGAGACTTGGTTTGGTTCTCTGCCACACAAAGAAGGAAGCAGTAACCAGGAAGAACCAAAAGCCAGCTGCACTGTGATGGCAGCAGCAGCTCCAGAGAAGGAAGCAACAGAGAGCCGATTGCTCATGGGCCAGATCTGAGCCCTGCAGGGGACAGATCCAGCCCATGGGCCATAGGTTTGACACCCCTGATTTAAAGTATTTCAGAGTGCTGCTTGAGATGGCTTACAATATTTGATGCCTGGGTTTATGACATATAGATCCAAATTATATAGCTTGTAAATCTAATCTATTTATAATTGGCTTCTTGCTAATAAATCTGCCATGGATTTTACTTCATCATTGTTATTACTAATAATGTCAAATGAACCCAACAACCAACCCTCAAGGTCTTTGTCTCAAGGAAGGAGCAATCTAAGTTTTGAGAATTAATTTTGACAATCTCCAGATCAACTCAACTTCACCACTGAAACCCCCCCCCCCCTTAATTCCTCTGTTCAGGCTTAACAGGGGGACTACAGTGAACAAAGCTTTCTATCACATTTTTATCCTGACCTACCTCAAAAGACCTCAAAGTAATAATTTCCTGTCCTTCATGTTATCCTCACAACAATCCTGTGACGTAGTAAGTAGGAAGGCAAGTGAATGTCCTCTCCCCATTTCTAATTTATTTCTCCCTTATGTAAATTCAACCAGTGTCTCTTTCTTTTTAAGCTATTTTCTGTTTCCTTGTATGCCAAATATTTCCCCATTGCATCTAAATGGCATATAGTGGATAAAGTATGTAAAAATTGCATAAAAAATGAACCAGGCAACAACAAATGGCAGAGTGGCAAGGTCCACCATGCCAACATATTCAGACAAAAAAGAAAGGGATTTCTGATGAATGCTTAGTAATGTCAAACTTCTGCAAATGGTAGCATGCAGTTCAAAACATTTTTAAAAAACTCATTTGCTCAAAATGAATCTTGGCATTTGAATTACAAATGGGAAAAGCCTGATTAGCTTCAGGCCTAGCTGGAGTTCAATGGAATTTGGAGTCTGATTTAGAGCAGCTCTTCTCATGCTATAGTAAATTTCCTGTGAAGGCTTTAGTGAAATGTTGGAGTGGAGTTTTAACCTTGGTTTACTTATTGCCCAGCTGAGAATGCCAAGTTTTGATTAGTCTGTGAGCCCTGTTACAACTCCTGTCTCACAGTACATAAAATTGGCAGCCTTGCATTTTCAAAAATGTCACACAGATTATATACTTGGTTAACAGACCACCATCCCAACCCTTCTTGAGTCTGTCTTGTTTTGTAAAACTCTATTTGACTAAGCACATGAATGTGAAGAGCTGTATTAACAATTCTTTGCAACGGCCATTGGGTTGCCAACCTCAACGTGGGCCCTGGAGTTTTCCTAGAATTACATCTCCAGACTGCAGAAATCAGTTCCCCTGGAGGAAATGGCAGTCCTGGAGGGCAGACTCTATGGCATTACATCCCCACTGCTTCCCCACCCTAAACTCTGCCTTCTCTAAGCTCCACATTTCCAGAAGGTTTCCAAGCTGCAATAGGCTCCCTAAATGGTCATGTGCATCTCCAGATCAACTCAACATCACCATTGAAACTCCCCCCCCCCGGACCCTAATTCCTCAGTTCAGGCATTCTTCCGGGGGCAGTTGGGATAGGATTCTACCCAATGACTTATCTGCAACCTAGTGGAAAGGGGAGGGTAGACTTGTTCTCCAGAGGCCAAGTCTACCAATATAGTGGAAAGGGGAGGGTAGACCTGTTCTCTGGAGGCCTGGTCTACCCCCATAGAGGACAACATTTTCTGTAATAAATTTGACTTGGTTCTGTTTTCTCTTATACTGTTTGACTTATTCTTAAAATATAGTTTAAAAGAATTCATTCTGAGATTTTATAAGGTTATGGAAATCATCTAAAAAAACTAATTTAGGCAATAGTCAAAGATAGACTTGCTCACAACTTTAATGCTACTAGCTTTTTTTGCTCACAAGGTAGAATTTTTGCTCACAACACTGTGGAGCTTAGAGGGAACATTGGTAGAACCACCTCCTCTGGTATGTCCCCTGAAGAGCGTTATGTTCTGCTGAGAACAAGACATCCAGCTGTCGTCAACCAGGGCCAGGGCTTCTTTTGCCCAGGCCCCAGCCTGGTGAAACTCTCTGTCAAATGACATCCTTGTCCTGTAGAACCTTATGCAGTTCCACAGGGCTTGCAAGGCAGAGATGTTCCACCAGGTTTTTGGTTGAGAACTGTTATGTAGTGGGTTGCCGCATGGATGGACGACAGACAACGACGTGGTGCATAGCACGCTTTATTAGGCACACAACAAGACATGCGGACAAACGGCCGGCAGGCCAACTATATACACACCCGGGGGACCACCCCTTGGTCCCATTGGCGGGTTTGAATCTCCCGTCACGGTCCCATTGGTTCCCCCAGTGGAGGGACTAGGATCCTAGTCCCTATTGTTGTTCTGGGCTGAAGCTCAGGTGTGTGCGCTGGCCTCCGGTGGCAGTCAGCGGACACTACAAGAACAGTGATGGTTACCATCTCGGCTGCAACTCCCTCCATCCTACTTCCCCTGCTCCCATACCCCTACAAGAAGGGGGCATAGTTGTAAATTGGAGTTACTAATGCCATATGAATACTGTAAACTATTAATTGTTTTAATCAGCTTTTAAATTGTTGGTATTATTTGATTATATGTTTTTATTATTGTTCATCACTCAGAACCCTGAATACTCAGGGACCGAGCAATTTATAAATCCAAATTATAAATAAATAAATATAAATTAATGGCTGCCACAAGGACTTTGTATTACATGTGCATGAGGAGTTTTGTGCACCCCAGATATATGGAAGCCATATGTTGGTCATATCAGTAAAGGAAGCACTGGGTTGTATGGTACCAGTTTTTCCACTGGTGCACACCTGAGTGTTCCTGGCAGTTTCATAAGGACCTGTATTGTAGACTCTTAAAGACCTGGAGTACTGTTGTACTCTGCAATTTGGCCTTGATTGTCTAGCTTGAATATTCCTCCTTCCTTTACCAGTGGAAACACTAGTACAATACAACCCAGTGTATAGATATTAAAAAAATGTAAAATATGGAATGTATCTTCTTGGACAGATTGTAATCTGAGAAGCAGTTTTCCTCCAAATCTACTCTGATCCTTCATTACCCACATAGTGTTTTTTCCTGAACCACCCTCTAACCATAGAAATAAAGCTCAGTAAAGTTAGAGGAGAGAGGATGGTGGTTTAAGAGGATGGTTGGCTGGGAAAGAACGGGAGCAAAAGCAGCAATTTTGGAAATATTGTAATAAAATATGTTATTATTAATAAAAAGCAGCCTCTTTACTTCTGAATTTTTCTTCCTGCCCACACAACAGATCTTTTGGTTCCAGTCAGTGTTTAGAGCCAAAGCCAAGCCTTTAATGGGTAAGAAAATTTTATTTAGCTCAGTTTTTAACAATGATACTACAGATACTGTCAGTAAACATATAGATGGTGGTGGGATCAAAATCAGCTTTTCCTCTGGTGAAAAAAAAAGAAGGGTCCCCTTTGATTACCTGAACAGACTTTACTGGGAATTATGTATTTATTTATTTGCTGTATTCATAGCCTGCCTTTCTCACTGAGGCTCAAGCAAGATTACAGAATAAAAACAAGGTACCCATACAGCATAAGATATCCAGTGAACAATGTAATAAGACTATGATTAAAAGAACAAAATTTGAGTCCAGTAGCACCTTAAAAACCAACAAAATGTTTCAGGGCACAAGCTTTTGCAAGGCAAAGGTAATTTTGTCAGATACAAATGAGAATGAAGATTCATGAGAAAAAAAAAAAAAGATTCATGAGCCCTTATATCCAGGTCAGAAGGTGGGAAGGGAGTTACCTGTGCAATTATTTTCATGTGGTTCATCAGTTTCCATTCCATACAGTTGAATGTGGTGCCTTTCATGAACCAGAAGAGAATGCAAACTGCCTAAGGCAAGGTATACTATAAACAAAAAGTAAGCAGAATAACAAAGGTAAAAATGCAGTAAAAACAGGATGATACCTAAAACAATCAATGCAGTAGACTGCAATCCTATTCCATTATAAAGATGCACTCCTGGACTATTCCATTCTGCTCCAGTTCCTAGTGGTGAAAAGTGCTGTCAAGTCACAGCTGACTTATGGTGACCCCATAGAGTTTCCAAGGCAAGAGACATTCAACGGTGGTTTGCTATTGCCTGCCTCTGTGTCACGACCCTGGTATTTCTTGGAGGTCTCCCATCCACATATTAGCCAGGGCCAACCCTGCTTAGCTTCGAGATCTGAGGAGATCAAGTTTGCCTGAGTTCTTAGACATTCATAAATATGCCCTCTAATTCAAGGGACCTGCATGGATAACAATGTGTAGGATAGAGACTGTGGTAACAATGTGTGAGGTTGAGTTAAAAACCTGGCTGGATCCCTCCCAGCATATTTTAAGGGTTCAAAATCTTTTATATACACTATCACATTTAGAAACTCTAAGTGTCCTGCTTCAGCAACAGCAGGAGATATCTCAGCCTCCCTGTTCATTGGCCAGAAAGTGGTGTTGTGGTGATGGTACAATGTCACTTCCAGTGAATACCAGAAGTGATGTCAGCGTGCTAGGTCCCACCCCCAACTTCTTCTGGAGATCTGGAAAGCTTGCATACTGTGCTGGGTTATCTTGTTAGTATTAATAATATGAATTAAAAGTATTGCATTGCTTTGGTTTTTATTTCTGATTTTTTTAAAAAAATATATATTTTAAAGTACTCTTATGTACACACTAAAATTGAACTCTTGTCGATATACTCTTTTTGTTTCTGATCAAGGCCCCGTATTTCTGACAATGTGTCTGAGGCAACAGTTAAATTGCAGTCCAAAAAGCCCATGAAAATGAGCTCAGGTTTCAAGCACAGGCAGACATCCAAATCTAAAGTCCTAAATATTCATAGGCTCATGCTGTTGCTGAGATTAAGGACTGTTTGGGGATGATTTGCTGTCCTTCTCTCTACCTCCCCTCCTACTGTCTAAATTTAGATTGTAAGCTTCTCGGGGCAGAGGCCTGACTTTAAGTTTTACACTGCGAAGCACCCTGTGCATTTATGTCATCTGCCTATGAGGTGGCAGGCTTCACTAAACAAATGTAAAAGCATGGAAAGTGTATACAAAACTACAATCTACAAAGGTTTTTTTTTTAAAGAAAGCTTATTTCTTTGGGTTAGACATTACTAGAGGATCCTTACGCTGCACTGCTATGCAGAGTTCCTCCAGTCTAAGTCCAGTGAACTCAATTGGTTTAGATGGGATTAACTCTCCATAGGATTGCATTTTCAGGAAGAACTCCCTGTCCCCTAGCCTCCTTTTGACTTTGTCAAGCCAGTCATATGCTTATTTACTTGGAAGTCAGCTAAATCCTGTAGCTTTTGTTTTCTAGTAAGCTTGCAAAGAAATGCAGTCTGCAGCTTTTTATTAACAAAGCTTATTGCTATTATCTGTCAGGGAAAAATAAGTACAAAATTGAGAGAGCAGCCTAAATGGATGTTATGACCCAGAGGTTGGAGGGCTGGATGTGGTTAGAGGTATTTGGGAGGGCTGATGGAGGAGGCCATTTTCCCCTTAAGCAAATCAAGCATGACAACACACTATCCTACTGAACCAAGGTAAGAAACTCTTCATTTAGATGTCATCTGTTCTCTGCTTACTATGCTTCTTATTATTGGAAGGGGCAAGAATGGAAACAAAATCTGAGTTAGTTTGCTCTGGCTCCTCCAACTGTTTACTGCCCTGCTCTTCATCCGACCAGCTTCACTGGGCACCAGCTGCCACTAGTAAAACATGTAATGTCCTCTCCATATTAGACCTGAAAACTGAGCAAACTGTGGCTTATCTAGGGCCGATTTCCCACAAGCACTGCTCTGCGCTCGCTCTTCCCTTTTGCCCCGATGGTACGTGTCAATTTCACACAAGCTGCTGCATGGCCACATTTTGCCCTGCAGCTTATTTGTGCGATTTCCCCCGCGTCTACTCAATCCTGTTTTTTGAGGATTGAGTAGACACAGGGGAAATCGCACGAAGCTGCGGGGGGGAATGCGGCCGCGCAGCAGCT
This sequence comes from Gekko japonicus, assembly GCF_001447785.1. NCBI lineage: Eukaryota > Metazoa > Chordata > Lepidosauria > Squamata > Gekkonidae > Gekko > Gekko japonicus. Next base: position 258,607 of record NW_015172584.1, read on the forward strand.
TGTGTGAAACTGACACGTACCATCGGGGCAAAAGGAAAGAGCTAGTGTGGACCAGCGCTTGTGGGAAATCGGTCTTAGACAATGTGGTAAGATTGTGACTGAAGTGACATTCACAGCAAGTACAACTCTCACCAATACACTTATAAAATGTTTTTTGTGTGCTTTGCAAATTGTAAATTCCTTTTCCACTCTATTCCCCTGTCTTAAACACAGGTGGAAGTCACAAAAACAGAGAATAGGTACAGTTAAAAATGCTTTAAAAGGGATATTTACCGCTTGCATTTTTGTCTCATCCTTCCTCAAAGGGGGCAGGGTGGCTATGGTGATCTTGCCCTCTCCCCTCCCTCACGCAAAGGATTTTCCCATTGTTTCTTCTTTCTTTCTTGCTGAGCAGCCCCTACATCTATTTTCTTGTTTGTTGGTCTATGGCTGCTCCATGCTGTTGTATTATTATATATTTTGATGCTGGCCCAGTCCAGGGACTTGAGGGAGGAGACAAAATCACCTGCTAATATTCTACTCCTGTAATGGCAACTAACATGAAGTTAAGCATACTCTGGAGGATGGCGGAGGACAGAAGGGCCTGGCGTGATGTGGTCCATAGGGTCGTGAAGAGTCAAACTCGACTGTGTGACTGAACAACAAACGATGGCACACGGGAGGCTTTTGAAAGTTCAAAAATAACAATATTTTATTTAATTTGGAGGGGGAAAGGTCAGGTGGAATCAGGGATGCAGCGGATCGAAAGCCGTAACAACTAGCGAGTAGATGAATGGGTACCTGCCTTATAAGGCAGGGAGCACCCCCCTCCATTGGGAGGTAAAGTGGGAACCCCAGCAGTGGTGATTTGGTGAGCGGTGGCGGTGGAGCGACATGAAATGGCGGCGGCAGTCGAGGTGGCGAGCGGAAGTAAGGAGATGTAACATCGAGCGGTGGACCAGCGGCGGAGGTGGAGCCAGGAATCGCGAGGACGCAGCGGCGCAGATGGGGCGGAGCCTGAGGGAAGGAGCCAGAGCCGCGCCAATGCGATCATGCGTCGGATGGGCCCTCCGACTCCAAAAGACCACCTGAGGAGCCTTAAGAAAGCGGATGGGAGAGGCCGAGCCGAAGCCGAGAGCCGAGACGAACTGATGGAATATCAAGCCGAATCCCACTGGGTGCTGGTAGGCAGTCCTGCCCCTAACAATATATGTGCCCATAGATAGGGATGATCTACTATGTAAGCCGCTCAGAGACCCCGTGGGAGGGGTTCGAGCGGGGTATAAGTCGAATGTTAAATAAATAAAATAAAACTTTGTAGTCACACTAAATCTAGCTAATATGTTGCCAGCGAGTAAGTGTTTTTTCTTTTCAACAAGGTCTTTGACAGAGGCTTTCTTTTCAGTGTCTGCTTAAACACTCAAGCATAGGTTCCTGGGTTTTAGAAAGCAGGAAAATACAACCAAGTTCCCCAAATCCTTCTATATACACAGATCAAGGATCACGCCTCATTTTAGAGCTATTTCCCTTCCCACTGGGCAAGATTATTTCTCATGATTAGAAGGCCTGTCCTTTTGTGGCCTGAATGGGGATCCACTGTGGTTGACTCACTCCTTCAGCCTCTATCCTAGTCCACAGTCAGCGCTAAACTGTCTCTTCTTCAACTGTCTGTTCCCAACCGTCATTTTTTAACTGACACTCTCCACAGAATTCTGTTTGAACAGCCTGTCACTCAAAGGTTCTCAGACTTTGTGAGGCATTAACTCTTGACAGTCCATCACAGTGGCATACCCAGTTCTCTTCCATTTTGCCCCCTCAGCATCCAGTACGCTAGGGTGAAAGAGATTGCATAACTCAAGGTCACCTTCATGGCTGAATGGGAATTTGAAGTTGGATCTTCCAAGAGCACACCTTGATGCTCTAGCCATCACACTTAATTGGTTTTTCATAATTTATTGGTCAAAACTTTCTAAAAGATTATCTGATATGTTTTGAGTATCAATATCTTCTTCAAAGATATCACAAAAATTATGAATAAACAAGTCATTTCTTCCATTTTCTCACTTGTTGTGAGCATTTCCTTTGCATGAGAAAAATAAAGGAACAGTTATAACGTTTCTTCATAATTAGGTAGTGCTTTTGAGAGAGTATTTATATACAACACATGTCAGGCGTAGTAACTTGAAATGCATTAACCAATACATACACATTTTATCCAGCATCATCCTGTGGTTCACCTCTCTTTCTTTTTTGTGGTTTGTAGATTGATGCTGCATTCCTTTTTTCTTCAGCACAGAAATACCCACTAAACAAACAAAGAAACAAAGGAGATGCCATTCCTTAATAAACATCAGCCCTGACAATATGCAGCATCAACACATGGGATCAATTTGTGTGGTACCAATAATTTGGACAGCTTGTAGGCACATAAGACTCTGTATACACACAATTTATCAATGTGTGAGAACTGGGGCATGACCAATGGACACCATCTGAACACTCCCCCCCTGCATTGATTGTATCATTTGGTGGGAAGAGTATGTGTGGCCCAGGGGTTATACCCCTGCCCAGAAAGCAGAAGCCAAGGAACACAAAGCTGTGGCAGTATGAGGATGGGGAAAGCGTGGGGCCAGCAAGGAGCCTGGGAGAACAGACTGTCTCTCCCTTAGTGGGGAGAGTCTGGCTTGATATGTGCTCAGTAGGGTGAGGGTGGCTAGGAATATCTGCAGCTGTGGGGAGAAAGGATGTATATCTGGGATTGAGGCAGCTGGAGAGGATGGGTGAGATAGGGCCTGGAAGAAGGTGGGTCCAGATATTGGAATGAGCACTAAAGGCTGGTGGTCAAGTGCAGTTGGGGTGGATGGAGGAGGAGTGGAAGGAGAGAAGCCCACCAGAGGAAAGGATGATACATGGGGTGAGGTGCATGTAAATTCCAGAATAAATCACAGGTTGGATAGTTTCTCTGTGACCTGTGGTTCTTTGGGAGCCAGAGGGGAAATATGGAGCTGTGACCCTTACCCAGACTGTTGGGGGTGCCACTCCTGCAAGTTCCTTGGGAGGCAGCAGCTGCTACAAGGACCACAGTATTCACAACCTGAGAGATCTCAGTACTTAACCTATTTGGAAGGATCAGGCAAAACCTGTGCCGGTGCAACTCTATAACCAAACACTCTCAGCCTTTTGTCTTAGTTCCCTTCTGAGGTCTTGAGATGAAAACTGCAGCTTCTTTTGCCAGGAAATTATATGTACACTGTTGAGTCCTAGTGCTGCAAAACTGCTGGAACAGTGGCATCAATTATTTTTCTATACAGCACCATTTCTAGTGAAAATGCTGAAAAGAAACTACAGATCCCATCCATGTTTGGAGTGCCTGAATTGGGTCATCGGCAAACAGTGCAGTTCAGACCACTTTCTAAAAATTGTCAAGTTACCACTCACCCTATATTCTCATTTTCTTATTCCCTGGGCAACGGTTGTGATGACTTGGACAGACAGTCTCTTTACCGCTGTGATAAACATGATGTTTCTCTCACACAGAGTTCCTGTCATGAATGACCTTTTGTCTTGAACTGCTCCGACCTTTTTATTAATGCTACACTATGCAGCTTGCAGAAGTTAGTGTGTGTGTGTGTGTGTGTGTGCATGGATCTTTTGTTTCCCGACCGATTACAGGGAAAGGACATGATATGGCTCTTGTTTTTAATCCAGCTAATTAAAATCTGCATGCGCGGAGTGTAACTGAGAATGTAGCCTTCGCCCACCACTTTCCCACAGGCTAGGAATAAAGGTCTTCAGTATGGCAGAAGCTAACCAGGCTTTGGAAAACAGAGAACAGAGCTCACAATTCATCTCAGCATCCCTTATCAACTCTGTGGAATACCCTCCCCAATCTTGCCCCCTCCCTTCTGCACCAGCAATCTACTGCTACAACAAAATGCCTTACTGTCAAGATACTATTTGCTCGATTCATCCCACCAGAATGGAAGAAAGCTAAAAATATGTCAGTTCTTATTTGTCAGGCTCCAAATAGGATCTCCTTCCAGCAACCATTTCGAAATTGACGTGTTTTGTAGTAAACTTATTTACTCACAGGCAGTTTATTCTGCCAAGAAATGATTTGAATGGCATGCTTTCACAGTTCGGATTTCCAGACGGTTACTGTGTGCAATTGTATTTTCTGAAATGTAACTATTTACTAATAAGGAAACTTAAAAAAAAAGAAGGTGGTTGCAGGGCAAAAATAGTTTTGGATCAAAATGTGCAGAAAACCATGAAAAGAGTGGTGGGCATGGGAAAAGAACCTAAAACAATCTGAAAGTAAATGTAACCCCAAGCTCATCAGAATATAAATAATTCAGGTAATTCACATGTCGGTCTGAAGGAATAGAAGAAAGTTTGAGTCCAGTGGCACCTTTAAGAGCAACAAAGGCTGCAATCATACAAACGAAATAATCTACTTTCAATTTACTTTCAGTGCACTTTCCAACTGGATTTTCCCAGTTCACACAGTAAATCCAGTTAGAAAATGGATTGAAAGTGGATTGGAAGTGGATTATTTAGTGTGTGTGATCGCAGCCAGAGTTTAATTCTGGGTATAAGCTTTTGTGTGCATGCACTCTTCATCACGTCCTGTACCTGAGCCATGGGGGTATGGGATCTGGCTCCCAGTGCTCAGTGGGGCATCACTGGCGCCAGTGGCAAGGGTGTGGAGTCTTGGGGTGATCTCTGATCCCTTGCTTTCTATGGAGGCCCAGGTCACCACGCTTGTCAGATCAGCCTTTTATCATCTTCGGCTGATCAGGCAGCTGGTTCTCTATCTCACCTCTCAGGACATAGCTACAGTGATCCATGCAATGGTCACTTCCAGGCTGGATTACTGTAACTCGCTGTACGTTGGGCTTTGCTTGAATCTGATCTGGAAGCTACCGCTAGTGCAGAATGTGGCAGTGTGCCTGCTGATGGCAATGACTGTGCGGGCATGCATCCAGCCAGTGCATCACTGACTGTACTGGCTGCCAACTGAATAGTGAATCCAGTTCAAGGTTATGGTACTGACCTTCAAAGCCCTACGCAGCCTGGGACCAGCATATCTATAGAACCACCTCTCCCCATATGTGCCCCGGAGAGCCTTGTGCTCCACAGATCAACTCCTCCTGCTAATCCCTGGCCTGACTAGGGCTAGGAATTTCTCGGCCCTGGCTCCTGGTCTGGTGGAACATGCTCTCACCTGAGATCAGAGCCCTGTGGGACCTATTACAGTTCCGCAGGGCTTGTAAGATGGAACTGTTCTGCCATGTCTTTGGTTGAGTCCATGGGCATTAAACTATCTTGACCTCCCCTACCTTTGGTAGTGCCTTTCAGTACCCAGTGCCTTTTAGTACCCAGTGCCTTTCAGATACTGTTTATGACCAATGGGGCACTGTTCTATATCAGGATACCTACCATCATCTGCTTAAAAACTGCTATAAATCAGGCTACTTATTTTAAAATGCTACAGGAGACTTTGGACTATTAGTGTTTTTGTGCCATCAGTTTTATTGTTATTTTGTGACCCACCCCGAGCCACTTGTGGGGTAGGGCGAGATATAAGTTTAATAAATAAATATATAATGGTGCCACTGGACTCAAACTTTGTTCAGGTACAGAATCATAGAGTTGGAAGGGATCCCCAGGGTTATCTAGTCCAACCCTCTTCACAAAGCAGGAAATTCACAAATACCTCCCCCCCCACCCTCACTGACCCCTGCTCCATGCTCAGAAAAAACCCTCCAGGATCTCTGGCCAAAGTGGCCTGGAGAAAATTGCTTCCTTACCCCAAAGTAGCAATTGGCGTTTCTCTGAAAGTGTAAGAACGGGCCACGAGAACTAAGCACTGATGCAACCGTTCCTGCCCTTCCTCTCATGAACTGCCTAAATTCACAGAATCCGCATTGCTGTCAGATGGCCATCTAGCCTCTATTTAAAAACCTCCAAAGAAGGAGAGCCCACCACCTCCTGAGGAAGCCTGTTCCACTGAGGAACCGCTCTAACTGTCAGGAAGTTCTTCCTAATGTCTAGCCAAAAACGTTTGATTTAATTTCAACCCATTGGTTCTGGTCTGACCTTCTGGGGCAACAGAAAACAACTCTGTACCATCCTCTATATGACAGCCCTTCAAGTACTTGAAGATGGTTATCTTATCACCTCTCAGTCGTCTCCTCTCCAGGCCAAACATACCCAGCTCCTTCAACCTTTCCTCATAGGACTTGGTCTCCAGACCCCTCACCATCTTTGTTGTCTCCTCTGGACATATTCCAGCTTGTCTATAACCTTCTTAAATTGTAATGCCCAGCCCAAAACTGAGCACAATAAACTAGGTGAGGCCTAACCAGCACAGAGTAAAGCAATACCATCACTTTGCGTGGTCTGGACACTATACTTATGTTGATACAACCCAAAATTGCATTTGTCTTTTTAGCAACTGCATCACACTGCTGACACAGGTTCAGTGTATGGTCTACTAAGACCCTTAGACCCTTTTTGCGCATACTACTGCCAAGACAAGTCTCCCCCATCCTATAATTAAGCATTTGATTTTTCCTGCCTAAATGCAAAACTTTACATTTATCCCCTTTGAAATCCATTTTATTTGTTGTAGCTCAGTTTTCCAGCCTGTCAAGATCATCCTTTATTCTGATTCTATCTTCTACCGTATTTGCTACTTGCAAATTTAACAAGAATTCCCCCTATTTCTTCATTCAAATCATTTATAAAGATGTCGAAAAAACAGGTCCCAGGCAGTGTTCCCTCTATGCTGAGTTGGTGTGAGCTACCTCACCGTTTTTTAGCCTCTGGCTCACACCTTTTTGTCTTCGCTCAGGAAGGGATGGCTCCAGAGCAAACTCATTTATGCAGTGGCGAAATCGCTGGCTCACAACTTTAATGCCAGTAGCTCACAAAGTAGGATTTTTGCTCACAAGACTCCACAGCTTCGCGGGAGCATTGGTCCCAGGACAGATCCTTGAGGCACTCCACTTGTTACACCTCTCCAAGAGGATGAGGAACCATTCACAAGCACTCTTTGGGTGTGATCTGTCAACCAGTTACAAATCTACCTAACAATAATAGGATGAACACCACATCTCTCCTTATAATAAAAGCGTTTTGGTGTTCCTCCTGGACATGCTTCCACAGCCTTTCGCTCACTCAGGTGCCACTCTCACAGTCTCCCAATCCCGTGGCTGCATTGGCTCACTGCGTTGGCTTGGCCTCACCCACCAAGCCAGTGGGCAGCATTTTGCCCTCAATCTGGAGGGAGCAGGCAAAGGGGATGGACGCTCCGCCGAGAGAGCAGCAACCCCTCCACGGGGGAGAAGGAGGCAGAGCAGCGGCAAGCATGGGAAGCACTCACCTTCGCTGCCCCTCGCGGTCCCTCTCCCTCAGTCGCAAGGCCTGCACTTCGTCAGGGTGATAGCTCAGCGAGCTGCACCGCAGAGAAGGCTGCCCAGTGCCTTTCAAAGGCTCCCCCGCCTTCCTTCAGCGGCAGCGGCAGCGCCAGGGAGGGTCTGGCCTGGAGGAAACAAGCTGTGGTTCCTGGAAAGCCGCACTCTCTCCTGAGGAAGACACTTCTCTTGGCTCCTGTGTGGGAGTAACTGTGACTAACTGTCTCCTCAGTGGCTGTTGGTAGGCAACCAACATTTGTCAGTAAAAAAACACTTCCCTGTTAGAATTAACTTCAATCGGTTCTGTCTCCTTTTCCCTCCACCATGGCTGGCTGGCTAATGAGGTGGGCCAGCGACCATTAAACCATTCTCTTCAACCCCCTTCTGTGCAGCTGACTTTCCTCTAGGGTTGCCAATCTCCAGGTGAGACCTGGAGAGCTCCCGCTGTTACAATTGATCTCCAGATGACAGAGATCAGTTCTCCTGGAGAAAATGGCTGCTTTGGAGGGTAGACCCTATGCCATTATCCCCTGCTGAGTCCTTCTATCCCCCCCCAATGCTCCATAGAATCCACCCCCCAAATCTCCAGGCATTTCCCTAATCAGAGGAGGTAACTGTGCTTTCTCCTCAGTGCCTGTTGCTAGGCAACCAGGTTCTGTCACTAAAAGGCCCTTTCCACACTTTTTTTGGCCTTTGGGAGAACACTTATTGGGGCCAGTCCTGACAGGGTTGCCAACTCCAGCTGGGAAATTCCTAGAGTTTTGAGGGATGGAGCCTAGAGAGGGTGAGGTTTCAAGAGGGGTGGGACCTCCTGAAGCTAATGGCTTTTCTATCAATTACTGCCCCCGTGACTCAGAGCAGGAAATCACAAGATGGTTCCCATCCCACTTCCATCACCTCACCTGTCTCTCTTAGCGAACCTTCCCAAACTTATATTTTACCTTACACCCCTTCCTTCATTAGACTATTAGATTCACAGGTATTAGAATCTAGCCATAGTTAGAATTTATAGATCAGTTGTTTCTCATTTGTATGTATGAATGTGAGCTCTTTGTGCTTATTATATTTTTCTCACTAATTCCCTATGCTGTTAGCTTTCTTAATAAACACTCAATATTAAATCTATGTCTCTTTATTTCTGGGAACCTCCCTCCTCTTGCCCAAATCCAGGACCTTGGTATATACCTGGCAGAGGGTCCCAATTATAATTACACTGGATATATGTGTTGGTGTGCTTGACACATATGGGGGAGTGTGCTCCTATAGTCAAAGGTACACACATATAAGCTATTCAGGTAACAGTGCCTTGGGAATCCTATGTAAATTGCCTTGAGGTCCATGATGGAAGAAAGGTGAGGTATACATGCAGTAAACTAAATAAACAAAACACAAGGTGCAAGTTCCTTGAGAACTTCTGTGAGAGGTCATGCTGTTCTGGATGGCATTCATTGTTTTTCCTTGCAGGAAAGTGGATTCACATTCCTTGCCTCTGGTTATTTTTCTTAAATTAGTTTGAGTTGGTCCTATCTCACTCCTTACTGGTGTCCTTCTCTTTGCTCTGGGCATCTCTTTTTATGATTAAATACAGCCAGCTGTTTTATGGACTCACATGAGTTTCCAGCATATGACCATCACCCTTGGAAATAGGTATGTCCCACCCTGGCTTTTCCAGGCATCCACAGACATGTCATAGCAAGATTATGGTTCTATCCACATGCCAGAAAATTAGCAAACCAGAATGAGTCGGTTCTTGTTGCTAGCCAGGTAAAATGGTAATGTTATAAGTCCAGACCCTGAAAGAGCTTCTGTAAATTTTAGGTTTTGATAGAAAGGATCATTCCACCAGTTACAACTTCTCCTGTTACTGGAATGTTGTCTTGGGTAAAACTTCATTTTAGCCAATGATCTCTTCTGTGAAAATCTGGAAAAGGTGCTAGCAACAACTGGGAGACAAATTCTTCTCAGCAGGTGATATACATGGAAATGAGTCCACATCTCCTTTTCCGTGGCTTGGATCTGAGACACCTGGCATTATAAACAGGCTTCCAGGCTAAGGTCTGCAAAAATTTCCCTCAAATTTAGTGTTTTTGATCTCCTTCTTTCTTAGTAAAGAATGACACATTCTGCCACAATTTCCTGCTAGGTTTCAGCACTTGGAAGGTTACTGGGCTATGTGAATTGAAAATGCAGCCCAAAGAAAAACCTATTTTCACAGTTCCCATGAGTAAAATGTCAGCATGTGAGCATTTCTGAATGATGATCACAAAGAACTGCTTCAACAGCTGTGTGCTCAGTTTTGCCTATACCCCTTTCACGTGTGTTTGTACAACTCTGCAGCATCACATACTGAATTTTCTCTGAGGACAAACATAATGAAAGTGTATATACAATGAAAAAGAATGATTTCTCCCCCCACATTATGCAACTTTTGGAATAACTAACCTAAAACCAGATTAAGACAGGTAAGGGCCATATGGCAATAATACCTTCTATGCAGAAGCAGGGCATGGCAAATCACCTTGAAAACCCTACTGAGTTGTCATAAATCAGCTAAGACTTGATTCCCCTCCCCAAAGCCCATTGTGTTCCATATGCAAGAAGCTATTGGAACAGTGGTATCTCTCCTGAGCATTATCTATTAATTTATACCTCTTTTTGACATAATGCACATACAAATTAGATACATACAAAATAGATACACATTAAATTAAATACAAATTAAATTAAATACAAATATACAAATTAAATACACATACAAATTAGATGTAGTGGATTGTTTGGATATTTTCCAATCTGATTTCAGACCTGGCTGTGGAACTCAGATAACTTTAGTCACCCTGGTGGATGACATGTGTGGGGAGATGGACACAGGGAGTGCAAGTCTGTGGATTCTCCTATACCTTTCAGCAGTTTTTGATATCATCAATCATAGTATCCTTCTGGGACTGCCAGTCCAGGTTGGGACTGGGAAGTACTGTTCCAATCCCACCTGGAAGGCAGGATTCAGGAGGTGTTGCTGCTTGGTACTCCTTCCTCACTGGACTGAAGAATGTAGCCCTAGCACTCCCACAAAGCAGCATTTCTCCAGGTTCCCTATGAATATAGTTGAATTCTGTGCTGTAGATATGCTGATTCTGCAAAACGTGCTTCAGGGACCGAGATGAAAAAATGCATACTAGCCAGTGTAAAATTTCTTTAAAATATAGTTTTGGAGGAATTATTGAAATTGTGTATCAGTTCCAAGCAGGATTTGTGATGCCACATAATTGTTTGCATATGATGAATCTGTTTGCCTGTTGTGTAGACATTATAAAATGGATTCATAATTTCTGATTGCATAGCTTTTGTCAACTCAAATCATATAAGTGACACAATTGTTTTCTATTAGCAACTAACTAATTGAATATGAGAGCTTGGCTTTGGAATACACTGAGGTTCCTCACTACCCGCCTCCATCTGTATCTTGTTGTGTTTGGTGTTAAATGAAGGCACGTATGATTAAAACTGAGGCTGAGCTAATAAAAATTTTTTTGCTGAAATCTTCTCTCATTCTGTGCAACCCTGAAAAATTCTGCATGGTTCACAGTACAAGCAAATGAGTCACACATGCTAGATAAAGCCTGTAAAGCCATATGCAACTCAGTCCTGTGCATTTTTTGTGCCAAAGTAATGAAAAAACTTGGTACTTATAAAACTAACTTTAGAGTGTTCAAAGCACTTCATTTACATTATCTAAGTTATATTTGCAACAACCTCATCAAATACAATGGTTATCCACACTAGCTCATCAAGTTTGAAAGGCAAGGGATTTCTTCCTCCTTTTGCACACTCACTACACAAATTTCCATCCAGTAGACCAATATATTGACCTATTTTGGAAGCCACTGAGATCAAGCTAATCTCTTGGTTGGCTCCAGAGATCCATCAGCAGAAGGCATTGATGATTGTGGTGATCCTTTTGTCACTCATTTGTCCCCATTCCACATGTGTTTTGCTCCCTCCGGGACTACTAGAGAGAGCAAAACACATTGGGGGGAAAACCCTGAAGCAATAGGGATAAACAAGTGACAAAAATGACAATGTGGAAGTGGCCACAGTAAAATCCATTTGGAAAGTAGATTGAAAGTGGATTATTTAGTGTGTGTGTGACCACAGCCATGAAGTAGCTTCTGCTAGCCATCACAGAGCTGGAAGTAGAGCTGTACACATAGTCGCCATCTTTAGGGGCAGCCTGTTTTTGTTTTGTTTAGTTATATTTAGTTTTGGTTACAAAAATACAAGGTAAAATGGATGTTGAAATCACCAGCTTCTGCTAGTGTTCAGCCCCCAAGCCATGCTCTTTTCACGTGACATTCCTTAATACCAAAACTTCAAAATAGCATGACTTTCCCACTTTCTACATCAAATTTTCTCTCAAAAATGTAAACTTCCCCCCATCTGTTAGAAAAGGATCAACGAACATGGCATGTTCTAATTCATGGGGGGGGGGGAATCATATAGATAAATCACATTAGTCAGTAATAACTTTTAGACAATCAAATAATCTTCCAATTCATTTCATAAACACTTGTGAAATTAAAAATCTGCCTCTGATTTTGTTAAAGTTTTGATGAAAAACAAGTAGATAATGAACACAATAAATCACATGGGAGTAGGAAAATGCTGGAAAAAGTGCGTCAGCACAATTACATTTTACTCAACCCATTGTTTGTCTGTTTTTGTCCTTAAGCCATGATGGATTTTGTGTATTAAAGACAGCCTTCTTCCCTTTGCAGTGATTACCCCAGTATGCATGCAAACTAATGCTACCCTCCCTTTTTTGTTTAAAAGAAGTTCTGAGCATAACATTTTTTTAAATTTTCATGAGCATGTTGAACTATATAAATATCTAAACAGACCAGTATACAAGTAAAAAATACCAAGTTCTAACATTAAGAGAGATTTTGGGTATCTTTCAAAGCAAGGCACTTCTTTTGCATGACATGTTATGGATAGGGATGGGCACAAACCATAAACCTATTTGAACCGAAAGGTTGGCTTGCAAACTGAACCAGTTTGTATGGGTTCGTAAACCCTGCTTTCTGCTCTCCACCACAGGGAGCAGAAGGTGGGGGATTTAAAGAGCTCTGAGCCATTTAAACCACTGCTTTCTTCTCCCTGTGGAAAGCCATAGAAAGCAGAAAGTAGTAGTTGAACTGGCTTGGAGCTGAACCCAAGCAAACCCGCACAACTCAGCTGTTTAAATGGCTTTCTTGAGCAGCAAAACCCAGGGGCTGGCCACATGTAGCAGTTTGCTCCATGTCACTCAGCTGTTTAAAGGGGCTCTCTTGTAGGCCTGCCAAAGGTTGCCAAATTGCGGCGGGGAATCTGCATGTCTTTGCAGAATCCTTGCCGTGGGGACGGCGAGACGTGTTGCACCGCTGTCGCCAGGACATGACGCTATGCGTCGCTCTGGCAACGGGGCTGTTTGGACACTATGCGTCTCACTGTCCCCGCGGCAAGGATTCTGTGCAGACCTACGATCCCCCGCCACGACTTGGCAACCCTTCTCTCTTGTGAAGCAAGCCACAGCAGTTTGCTCCATGCCTCTCAGCTATTTAAAGGGGATTTCTTGGCAGTGTGCCGCAAGGACTGGCTGCCAAAGAAAGCCCCTTCAAACAGCTGAGCCATGCAAAGCAGTTTGTTACCCATGGAGCAGTTTGGTCCATGCCGCTCAGCTGTTTAAAGGAACTTCAATGGGCAGTGAACCCAAGGGGCTGGCAACCAAAGCAAGCCCTTTTAAACAGGTGAGCTGTTTATAGGGGATTCCTTGGGCAGTGAGCCCCAGAGGCTGGCTGCCAAAGAAAGCCCCTTTAAATAGCTAAGTGGCACAGAGCAAACAGCCTCCCAACTGTTTAAAGGGGATTTTTTGCAACAAGCCCCAGGGCCTGGCAGCCAAAGAACACCCCTTTAAACAGCTGAGCAGCAGGGAGCAGCTTGCTCCATGGGAAGCAGTTTGCTTTGTGTCTCTTAGCTTTTTAAAGGGGATTTCATGGATGGTGAGTTCCAGCGGCTAGCTGCCAAAGAAAGCCCTTTAATCAGCTGAGACACATGGAGCAGTTCAAACTTTAAAGGTACTGCACAAGAAAGCCCAGAACAGCTGAGTGGCGGGGAGCACTCCCAGCCACTCAGCTTTTGTGGCTATCTGCCCCATGAATGGCCTTAAAAGTTCGTGGAAGTCTGTGACAGTAGACCCATTATGAACTTTGGTTCCCAGACCACGAACATGGCAAAATTCATCACAGATTTTGCTTTGTGATTTGGTTCATGCCCATCCCTAGTTATGGGAGAGAATTCCCTTTGCAGCAATGGGATTGCTTTCCCTGCAATGGGATTGCTTTCCCAAAGCCCCAGCCTAAGCACATGGCAGCAGAAGTATAAACCTTCTCTGTTTTATAGACAGTTAGTAGTAACAGTTAATCAAATAAAACATATATAAACCAATTTGCTGCCCTACGGTACCGAAAGCAGTTCACAACAATAAAATAGAATGCCAGAATAACAAAAGGGACTGTTATCTTATCAGCTACTTTCAAATGCCATCCTAAACTGTTCAGCCCTACAAAGCCTTCTAAAAGACAAAGGACACAATTCAGGAAGGCCATTCTGTAATGTGGGGGCCACCACCACAAAGGCCCAGGATACAGCAGTGACAGTTTTTACCTGTTTGCATGAGAGGATGGAGAGAAAGAACCATCTTCTCCACTATGCTCCTGCCCAGGAATTAAAAACAGGGATAGGCCCTCCTGACTGTCACAGTAGCTCATCTGGCGGTTACACAAGAGAGGACCTCTTCAGTGGCAGCCCTACAATTTTGGAACAACCTGTCCAGGGAGTTGTGCCTGGCCCCCTCACTTTTCATCTTTAGGAGGCAGCTGAAGATGGATTTATTTAGAACTGACTAATTTAAATTCTATTGATTGGCAGTCCTAATTGTGATTTTAAATTGTGGTCTTCTAATTATTTTTTATAATTGTTATTTTATTTACACTGTAAGCTGCCTTGAGTTCTGCAAGGGAGAAGGATGGAGTGCACTTTTTAAAAACTTAGACGTGCTGTACAAACAGCTGAAGGGCAGTGATGGGTTCATTCTTAACAGAAACAGAGAGCCTTGAGTGACAGGCTGCTCCAAGCAATCTGACTGGTTAGCATCAGCTGAGCAGAGGGAGATTTTAGAACTGACCAAGAGCAGTTTAATGCAGACGGGAGAACTGGAGAAAGTTGGCAAGTGGGTAGTGGGTGGTTAAATGGAGATTCCCATTTGGGCCAAGGAAAGGGAATAAATCTTCTAGTGAGAGGAGAAAATTCCCTACCCAGAGAAAGTTTCCCACCCAGTCAAAGAGGGAGTTAGCTCTGAAGAGTGCAGAGACCTTAAGCGTCAGTTAAAAACCCAAGACAGTTAAAAACCCAATAGAAGGGGTTTGGGTACTGGAAATAGTGTACCAGCCTTCTGGAAACCAAAAGAGTTAGAGATTACTCAAAGAAAGTGTAGTGAACAATGTTCCCTCTAAGCTGTGGAGTCTTGTGAGCAAAAATTCTACTTTGTGAGCTACTGGCATTAAAGTTGTGAGCGAGCGATTGGGCGGCTGCATACATTAGTTTGCTCTGGAGCCCTCCCTTCCTGAGCCAAGACAAAAATGTGTGAGCCGGAGGCTAAAAAACTAACTCGCACTAACTCAACTTAGAGGGAACACTGGTAGTGAAGTGTTTGGGGAAAACACTGGAACAAAAGCCTCTCAACATCAAGATTTAAGTCATGGTGAAAAACTTAAGAAACTCTCTATAGCCTGAAACATAAGAACTAAAGTCTGTGCATGTACTTGATTTTACCTCAGAGTTATCGATATTGAGTCACCTCAGAAATTTTACCCCTGATTTCGCCTGACATTTCTCCTCCATGTTAAATAAAATGTTTTGTCAATTTGGAATATAAAAACTTCTCGAGTGCCATTTAAGTTAAAGGAGGCTCCCAATCCTTCCCTCAGGTTCCTGGACTGAGCAAACAGCCAAAATATTATACTGTGACAGGGTGGGACAGCCAGAGTTCTTCAGCAAAGAAGAAAACACATTATTAGGGCAGCTCAAATGGAGGGAAAATCTTGCCTCTGAGGGAGGGAAGTTGGATGGGATGCCATAACAGCTAAGAAATAAACAAACAAATAAACAAAGCATTGACTGAACAACAAAAATTACCATATACAGAGAGACACAGCCCTTTAAGTCTGTGCATCCCAGATAGGAATGTCTATTCCAGGCTGGGAAATTCCTGGAGATTTGGGGGTAGGGCCTGGGAAAGGTAGGGTTTGGGGAGGGGAAGGACCTCAGGGTGTATAATGCCACAGAGTCCACCCTCCAAAGCAGCCCTTCTCTCCAGGGGAATGGAGTTCTGTAGTCTGGAGGTGAGTTGTAATTCTGGGCCCCATCTGGAATTTGGCTACCCTTGTGAAATTCTTTAGATGTAAGAATTAGCACTTTGAATTCAACCCAGAAAAAACCAGGCAACTAATGCAATGATTTCAAAATAGGAGTAACATGTGCAAAGTGGCTACACCTACACAACTGCTGGATGTCACATTTTGGACAGATTGAAGTTTCCAGATTGTCTTCAAGGCAGTTCCATTATCATTACAATGTTCTAGTCTTGAGGTTACTATACTGTGGGACAGAGTGGCTAGATCAGCTGAGCTGAGGAGGGACGATCATTTCCCTGCAAAGTGAAGCTGGAAGAAGGCAGAATGCCATGGATCTTAACTGAGTCTATAAAAAAATAAAATAAAAAAGACACACTCCATCAATGGTAGGTAGCACAATCCTTTCACTGGCCTTGTGAAACCAGCATCATCCTTAGCGTTAAGGGGTGGGGGAAGGAGGATATTATACACTCTGTTCCCCTGGAACAATTAAATGACCCAACTGTTAACTAGCTAAACTGTTGCTTTTGCATTGTTATGTAGCTAAGCTAACAATGGCCTAATTCAGACAGCTGGTGATATTGTGTTACAACGCTGTGGGGATGGCATAGAGGCATGACTAGTATAAACTGGCACTTCTCTGTGGAAACTATGGACATCACTGCTGTAATTACTCACAGCAGTGCTTGACTGTGCAGCTCACTATAACGGTGTGCATATATCCCAGGTGGATGTACTAGTTTACACAGTCTGCCTGATACCTGCAAGAGGTAACCACATGCGGCCATACAGTTGATCACATCGGGTGTGTGTGTGTCACCAATTGTTTGAACTAAGTTTCTGTGAAAACACTGGAGTGTTAAGAAGCCCAGACAGCTCATTGTACACTTTTTTCTACATCAGTGGTTCCCAACTTTCTTTTGAGTATGAGGATTCAAAAGATTTCATGGACACCCACATAATAGTAGCTCTGAGTAGAACCTACTTTAAAAGGACAAATGCAGCCATGAGGAGAAGACATGGGTACCCACTAGATGTAAACAGAGTAATTTCCAAATGCCCAACACATATCTGTAACCATATCAAATATTTTTGACTTCTTATGTTGGGTGAACTCTCTCAGCATCAATTTGGATTGAGAATGGTGTGATCAGTGAATTGGGGGGGGGGAGATGAAAAAACCTACAGATGAGTTCTAAATTGATTCATAATTGTAACTCCATCCTCTGAAATCCAGCGTTTATTTATTTATTAAAATTATTCCCTGAACTTCCTGCACTATATTCCTCAGGTGACTT
>NW_015172584.1:275823-295342 GCF_001447785.1 Gekko japonicus
GCACTGGAAGGGAGGCATTTTAGAGGCGGGGCTAAAAGAAGCACGGGAGCACGATCTTATGCTCCCCCGTGGCTCCGTTCTCCCTCTGTCGGCACCGGATCACACTGGGGAGGCAACGGTGTAATCCCAGCGAGGTAACATGGAGGTCCTGCGTTAGTGCGCATGCACGGGTCACGGATTGCTACAGGATGCTACGGGCTACCGGCGCATCCGTGATCCCATGCCCGCCGTTGCTGCAGATCTTTCGGTAG
Organism: Gekko japonicus; assembly: GCF_001447785.1. Classification (NCBI taxonomy): domain Eukaryota; kingdom Metazoa; phylum Chordata; class Lepidosauria; order Squamata; family Gekkonidae; genus Gekko; species Gekko japonicus. Next base: position 276,075 of record NW_015172584.1, read on the forward strand.
GTACTCCATTTTCCCTAGTACCTTTTCGATCCACATCTTCGGCAGGAAGGGACGGGTTGGGGGCAGGTACGTGAGGCTTGCCAGATGTTGGCATCTGATCGCACCGGCTTAATCCGCCCTCAACTCGTCCGTTTTGCGGGGCAAATCCTCCCGTGTGACTGGGGCCCAAGTTAGGTTGATGCAGTTCACAATTGAGCCGTAATTTAAAATACAAATCTAAAACAGAACCATATATGCAGTTAGTAATCCCGTACAAAAGAACAGCATCATCCCCAGAACACAGGGTTACAGACCCCTCCAGCTGGGACCTGGAGTTCTCCTGGAATTACAATGGATCTCCAGACCTGACAGGGGTCAGTTTGACTGGAGGAAATGGCAGCTTCAGAGGGCAGACTCTGTGGCATCAATTCCCTGCTGAGCTTGCTGCCCTCCTCAGACTCTGCCTTCCCCAGACAGTGCCCCCAAATATCCAGGAGTTTGCCAAGTTACTTTTGGCAACCCTATGAACACCCAGTAGCCTTCAGTGTTCAATCAAAATGAAATATACTGGGTTCAGATGTGTTGAGTGATCAGCTCATAGTTTATTATTGATTTCAGCTAAACTCTAAGACAACTCTAGCAGGACCAGAGCCCTGCTTAAATGCCTGCAAAACACCACACCCAACACACACCTACTCCCGGTGATAGGCTATTTACAAGATAACTCCCATTCAATAGGTCCCTTTCAGGATTCTAGTAGTCCATTGTTTAGGTATTCAAGCTAGGTCAGTTCTCTGGAGCACTTTGAGCTTAATACATAACACAAAAGCACTCAGAAATGTTTCAGAGTGTGGGTACAATAACAATAAGGGATTGAGTACTTGCTGAGGTTAACCATACCTTGGTGGAGCTACCAGGAGAAATTTGTTGGCACACTTAAACTGGTAGGGGGTTATTTTTTTCTATTTACTTTTTATTCTAACACTTTTATATCCCACCTTTATTCCTAAAAACCCAAGTGAGCTAACAATGTATCATTAAAACATTTTAAATAACAGCCCTCAGGTCACAAACATACATGAACAGCAGCCTGCAGAAAGATCCCACAACGCCTTCTGAAATAGCAAAGTCTTAACTGCTTTTCGGAAGGCCAACAGCAGCTGAATCTACTGATCTCCAGAGGAAGCAAATACCACAGTTGAGAGAATCTGCTATGGAACAAGCATGTGAGTGAGTAGTGGACAAATGCATACACAGGTTTTGATCAAGGAGCATCAGGGTTCATATGGATAACAAGATCCGTAACAGTCCTACATAGACTCTCCCATCCATCCATCCATCCATCCATCCATCCATTCTGATTTTTATGTTGTCATTCTATATAACAGACATTCCAGATGGCTTACTGATAAGTAAAACAACAGTACAGGTTTCTTTAAATGAAACAGGAGATAGTGGCTGAAGGAATAGCCTGAGGAAACCACACATCCAAGCAGGGCCGGTGCTACCATTATACCAACTAAGTGATTGCCTAGAGCACAGACCTCAGAGGGGCGCAGAACTGACAGTCAGCATTAGGGTGTGAAATCTGTCACATGTCTATCAGGTGTAAATGTTCTAGTAAAAAAGGAGGAAGTTGAAGTGAACAGTGGGAATCCTGTCATAAATCTTCCAAGGGTGAATTTTCTATGCGACTGGCTAGAACAGAATTAGCAGTTGGGGGGGGGGAGTGAAATCATGTTGGAGTAAACAGAAAGTGAGATTAAGGAATAAAGGGATAAGAAAGGTGTTGTAGCAGGCTCAGACATAAATAAGAAGACAGAGAGAAGAACAGGACAGTGTTTGACAATAGTCCTGTAGAACTCTTATTGCTGGGGAAACTATTTTTGACAGAACAGGAGGCACATAATGAGGAATTTAGGTCCAGAGTTAAGTGAGCACAAATCTTCTTTGGCTAATATATGATAACCCATAGGGATTTTATTCACAAAGAGGAGGGTTGTGGTGTTTCATGTTTGCTCTGAAGACTGAAAGTTGCTGGGAGAGGATCCCACCTGTGGGCACCTCAGGGATCATGCCACTGTTGGTTGAGCCTATGGCCAAGTTCAGACTGGCAGTTTGCCCCAATATAGGCACGAGCCAGAAACATTTCACAACTGGATTAAAGGGGCCGTTCACACAGGCACATCTGTCCGGCGTTCCCCAGCTGTACTCAACCCGTCTGGGAACACTTCCCTCCCGAGTTTAAAAGATACCAGGTGAAAATGGTATCAAACCCTGGAAAGCGCGATTATCCCATGTCCATCCTGCACCAACAAAGTGTGAACACCGAAAGCCACGTTTTTCTTGTGTGCTTATGTGCATAAGCGTATATCCCCAGAGAAAAAGAAAGAAAGCCGCGCCTTACAGCTGTGCCTCCACCAGGGGCAGGCCAACAGCATGAATGCTCCCTTGCGCCTCCTCCCAGTATGCTCCCGCATCAGTCACTGCAGTGTGAACCGGGAAACCCTTTTTTGCCACGGCTCCCTCCTGCTTCAAACTGCCAGTCTGAACTCGGCCAACGTTTGTTCACTTAGAAAAGAATCCTACTCACAGCTTGATCCTATGCACTTTATTTTATTTAGTTTATATATGGTCTACCTCTCTCACTGGGACTCAGAATGGGTTACACAGTGTAAGTCAATGCAATAATTCACACGAGACATGTAATAAACAATGCAATATAGGATTACAGCAATTTGACACAGAGCAAGAATAATTACACTTGGTATGTTGAACAATGCAGAAAATGATATGACAAAGGTAGAAAGCAACCTAACCCTAACCCCCAAGACAAATCAAGCTGAACCCTGGGTACATGCAAGAACAGAGACTCAGCATGTGCACACTTCTTCACATACATTGAAACAGATTCCCTCAACTATTGCATGCTGGTAGGGGGAGTTAGCTGTCAGGAAGAGATTATTAGAGTCAAGATGCATAAGTAACTGAGCAATAAATACAGCAAGATTGAAAAAACAATATGGTAGGACATGGAAGGAGTAGTAGTAGTAGGAGATTGGATTTATACCCCACGCTTCACTACCCAAAAGAGTCTCAGAGCTGTTTACAATCCTTTTTCCTCCCCCTCCCCACAACAGACACCCTGTGAGGTAGGTGGGGCTGAGAGAACTCTTTCAAGAACTGCCCTTGAGAGAAGAGCTCTGAAAGAACTTGTGACTGACCCAAGGTCACACCAGCAGCTGCATGTGGAGGAGTGGGGAATCAAACCCAGTTCTCCCAGATTAGAATCCATGCTCCTAACCACTACACCAAACTGGTTTTCCAGTTCTCTACATAGGACAAACAGGTGAAACCCTATGCCAAAGGATAAATGGACACAAATCTGACATCAAGAATCACAAAACTGATAAACTATAGGAGAACTACTGCTGCCAAAGAGACTATTTGGTTTGGCAACTGTATCAATTGAACACACTGAAGCATTAGCACTTGATCTGAAGGGATTGGTGATAAAATTTGCAAAGGAGAAGGCAGGCAAAATGAGATTTTGATGTGCCTGAAATGGAAACATTCAAGAGACTTGAATTTTAACATCACTATTAACAGGATTATTCAAAATGATTTGTGTGCTAAAACTGTTTTCTGACGGAGAAAAGAAAATCAAAGATCGTTGTATTAATTATTCTTGCAATTTTTTTAAAAAAATAGCAATTTCAAGTTTTGTGTTTTCATGTTTCCTACAATTCATCTGTTTTTGAAAATTAGTTAGCAGTGTATGTGGGAGGTGCAAGTAGTTAGCCTTGCCTAGGGCGCAAAAAAGCCTGGCACTGGCCCTGCATCCAAGGGCTCCTAGTATTTGGAATGCTGTTGTGTTCCTGGTGCCAAGGAAAGGGAGGGAGGAGTAGAGGACTGAGAGTGAGAAAGAAAGAGATGTCACTGCTGCTGCAGAGATGATGATGAAGAAAAAGAAACAGAGGCTGCAGTCACACGGAGCATTAGCCACGCTACAGAGATGGAAGATAGGTGGATTTTCCGGGCTCGATCACACTGCAACATCTGGGAAACGTAGAGCTCCCGTGGCTAACCCGAGGCTTCCCGCCGAAGATGCGGCCTAAAAAACTAGTACCTCCGAGGTACTAGTTTCCGGAAACCGCGGGGCAAGGGCGGGGATCTGATCGTGTTTCTGGTGGTAGTTCGTGGCATTCGGTGCCCGCCCATGTCCCGTCGCAAAAAGGTCCCTCCCCAAGTCTCCACGGGATGCGCACACGCACCCAACGGCACATGCGCACATTTCGGTTAAAAACAACAACAACCCTTTTTGCCACGGCAGTGGCGCCTAGCCATTGCTGCTGTGATCGCACCACGTCGCAGGATTGTCGTGTGATCGGCACCTCCCCCCGAACCACGGGATGTCGGCGGGACATGTGATCCAGCAGCCGCGCGTTAGTTTGCTCCGGGGCAAACAGCCACACTCCCCCTCCCCGCATTTTCTGGCCCGTGTGACCGGGACCAGAGTTGGTTTTTATACTCCACTTTTCTCTACCTTAAGGAGTCTGAAAGCAACTTACAATCACCCTGCCTTCCTCTCTCCACAACAGGAACTTTGTGAGGTAGGTGGAGGTGGGAGAGTTCTGAGAGAACTGTGACTGGCTCAAGGTCACCCAGCTGGCTGCATGTAGAGGAGTAGGGAATTAAACCCTGTTCTCCAGATTAGAGTCCGCTGCTCTTAACTCTCTACACCACTACACAAAGCTGGTGTAAGGGTAGCTGCCAGATAGGAGGGAGTCATTCTTTTCCAACTTGGATGAAAAGCCAGGCTGGAGTGGAATTTAGTGGCTGTACTGTTCACCTCACTTTGAAGGCGAGCAATACAAGATATTGGGGCTTGTATTCCAAGCTAAGGCATGGTGCGTATCAGTGATGTCAATAGGCACTTCACACATTCCTGGCATTAAAATTGCGATTCTGGGACTGGGTTCTGGGTAGGCCTATGGCTGCGTTTCACCAACAAGCCTTCTATCTTGGAATAAGCTGTTAGGTAAAGGTAAAGGTAAAGGTTCCCTTGCTCGAAAGCCAGTCGAATCCGACTCTAGGGTTGCGGTGCTCATCTCCGTTTCAAAGCCGAAGAGCCAGCGCTGTCCGAAGACGTTTCCGTGGTCATGTGGCCGGCATGACTAAACACCAAGGCGCACGGAACGCTGTTACCTTCCCACCGAAGTGGTACCTATTTATCTACTTGCAATTTCTTGCTTTCGAACTGTTAGGTTGGCAGGAGCTGGAACTAGAGACAGGAGCTCACCCCGTCTTGCGGCACCCGGGTCTTGAACCGCTGCACTACTGACCTTCCACAGCCTGCAGTTCAGCGTCTTAACCACTTGAGCCACCGCAGAGAGACATGCAAAATGAGTACAATGCTAGATTTCATCAAATAAGAGAGATGCATGCAAGGGTAAAAAAGCCTTTTGAGGCTGTCACTGGCCTGGTACAGGACGATAGGCATATTCATCATTTCAGCGAAGCCTGGGATTTTCTCCCTGTTAATATGAAATATTCATGGCCATAACTGTCTTGGTGAGGCACAGGGCTGTTTCTCATTAGCAGTGGTTGTCAGAAAAAATGAATATGCTGCTGAGTGTTCAGTTTCTGGGAAAACGTGGTTGAAACATGAGCAGCTCTCTCGATTCTGAGCTTGGAGTCAGATGTTTGCAGATGGGATGTTCCCCATTAAGTAATGACTGAGGGCCATATGGAACACATTACAAATCAAAATACTGATTGATGAAGTGCCTGTGGTCAACTTTCTACAGAAATGAGAAATTTGAATTTATTATCACATCAGCATGGGGCTGCTCTCACGTACAATCACATTCTGTTTGGTTCTGCACTCCCCCCAACCCTCCAGCCTTGTCCCCCCCTCCCAATCTCAGATCCACTTGTCTATGATAAACCAGGCCTGAACAGAACTTTTGATTTGTTTTCCGCCATTTTCATTAACTTAACAGATCTGGGCCAAGCCAGGATGTGCCATTAGGCAATAATACAACACAGCAACAGTCCTTTCATGACATCTTCACTTATTTTCATATGCAGATTCATTACATATGGATAGATTTGGTATTTGTTGTGAAAGATGGCGATCCATTTGGAGGAAAGGGGAACTCACTCATTTACTTCTTTGTTTTGTTTTTTTGGGTGAAATATAAAGCAAGCTTGGTATTTCAAAGTGAGTTCTTTCTGTCTTCATAAAAAATATTTTCTTTGAACAAATTTACAACTTTATTTGAATAACTTGTTCACAGAGTTCTCTCAGTCTGAGCCTTTTCTCACAGGGCCCATCCCCAACAGAAGCCCTGTTTACAAGTTACAGTGAATGCGTGTAAAATCTATGCACACTGTACATGTGATTGCTCTTTGTATGTGTGTTGAGTAATTCTCCTGTTACAGTCAATGCATGGACAGCTGAACGTGTGACACAAGCCCCATATTTATCCAGGTTAGGCTTATGAGCTGATGGCACCTGTTGTGAGGTGGGGGAAGTGGTGATTCCTAGAGTAACATGATGTCACTTTCAGGTTTTCCTTGGATGTGACATTACCTGCAAGTGACACTAACAATTCAAAAAAGAAATTTTCTGATTCCAAAAGGAGCAGCAGTATTGTGAGCCTCCTCCCTCACTGGCCCTGTCTTCCCGCCTTCTTCCATGTTGGCCATGTCAGGAGAAGCTTTTCTAGGCCACAGAATAGGAGGGAGAGTAGGCTGTGCCACTTTTACTCTCTTCACTTCCCTAGACAGCTGTCTCCCTTCCAGCAGGAGGTCCTGCCCACACCTTTCCTCCGCACCCTGTCCCTTAAGAAGGGTGTCTCCTCATAAGAACATAGGAGAAGCCAGTGTTGGATCAGGCCAATGGGCCATCTAGTTCAACACTCTGTCACACAGTGGCCAAAAATACCAGGTGCCATCAGGAGGTCCACCAGGGGGGCCAGGACACTAGAAGCCCTCCCACTGTTGCCCCCCCCCAAGCACCAAGAATGCAGTGCATCACTTGCCTCAGAGCCCCTATCTATACCTTGTGGCTAATAGCCACTGATGGACCCCTGCTCCATATGTTTATCTAATTCCCTCTTGAAGCCGTCCATGCTTGTAGCCACCGCCCCGCTTCCCCAGTGCCCAACCTCAGCCCTTCTTGTCAGACTCTGTCACCTGTTCTGGTCAATCCAGAGCTATGGGTGGGTCATTTGCCAACTCCTTCCATGCTGCTGCCAGTTCCTTAATCCCTCCCCCCAGCCCCTGGCTTCTCCCTTCCTGCCAGTAGCTGAGGGCTTGTCTCCACCCTAGCCTGCAGCTCATCCTGTCCTGGCCCCGTCTGTGGCCTCTTGCCAGTGCCATTGCTCCTGCTGGATCACCTGGCAAGGCTGTAGCCTTCCCTGGGGGTGGGGTCCACTTCTCTGACAGTCACAGGGGCTGTCAGATGGGCCCTGTTCCTGGTTGGCACAGGTATTGTCAGGCTGTTGCCAGCCAGGGACATTATTGGCTTTTTCAGGATGAACCCAGGCGAACTCCCAGGTTTGGCAGCCACTGGCCTCTCCCAGCTTGGCTCTCTCCAACAGCTGAACTGGTAGCCTGGCCTCAAGTGAGTACCTGCTGGTCTGATAATCAAACCCAGCCCCTGTGGTGCCCAGGATTGCCCTGCAACAGCCAGTGGGGGGCTGAGGAGGTCCGAGCCAGTCATTGGCTCTGGACAGGGGGAAAGTCATATTTATTTAATTGTTGGAATTGTTTTATTAATTTATGGATGCTTTTTATTGTTCACTGTCCTGACCCCTGTATTTTCAGGGAAGGGTGGTCTGTAAATTTAAATAATAAACAAAAATTGATAAATAAAAGAGAGGGTTGCTGGTATTGGTCCCCAGCTTCATTTATGAACACATGTTGGCTCTTTCTTACAAATAAATCTATGCACCTACAGGCAGGAGGTACATGTGTTCACTGTAACATGTGAATAGGGACTGAGGAGAAACAGAAAGTGGGTGTTACTCTTGCCTAATTCTTGGCTCCTCTCAAGAACTACAACATAACCAGTTTTTATTCTGATTGCTATACTTGGAACCTCCATATAAAGTAGGGTTACCAGGTCCCCCTCCCCGGCCTCTGGCAGGGGATAGGGTTGCCAGGTCCAGGTTGAGAAATTGGAGAATTGGGGATAGAGCCTGGGGACCACAGGGACATCAGTGAGGTACAATGACATAGAATCCACCCTCTGAAGCATCTATTTTCTCCAGGGCAACTAATTCTGCATTGAACAGAGGGGTGGACTACATGGCCTGTATGGCCCCTTCCAACTCTTTGATTCTATGATCTCTGTAGTCTGGAGATGACCTGTGATTCTGGGGGATCCCCAGGTCCCACCTGGAGGCTGGCATCCCTAATTTAAAGTTTTGTCAAGTATGGGTTTAGGAAGGATTTCAGGCCCTTAGATATTCAGGGGTCTTTTTGTAGAAAAAGCCCAGCAAGAACTCATTAGCATAATAGGCCACACCCAACAGCAGAAACTCATTAGTATATTAGGCCACACCCCTGACAGCACAGCTCATTAGCACATTAGGCCGCACCCCCATGTTACCAGAAGTGTGGTTATCTAGCCACACCCACCTTTTGCTTGTTATTCTGTTTACCTTGTTTGTTGTCAAAACCCAGGGCCTTTTTTTGTAGCAGGAACTCCTTTGCATGTTAGGCCACACACCCCTAATGTAGCCAATCCTAATGAGTTCCTGCTCTTGGGTGTGGCCTATTATGCTAATGAGTTCCTGCTGGGCGTGGCCAACTCGGGAGCCAGCTGGAACTCCGTTCCTGTGCGTTCCTGCCCAAAAATAGCCCTGGATATGATTTCTAGTTAAAATAGGCAACCCTGAACTAGTTGAACCAATGGTTTGATTCAGTATAAGGTAGCTGCAGATGTTGATGAAGAGGTTGTATAACCCTTTTGAGTGAATAGATCCCAGTTTCATTTCGTGGCCCAGAACGTAAAAGCAGACATTGAAGAGCCATAACAAAGCAATAGTTTTCTGCCTGCTCCTGAATATCATAATGAGAGGTGGGGCTCAGATTCAAAGTATTTAGGGGTTTATGAATGAGTATAGTTCAAATACAATTGGTATTAGTATTACAACACATATTGCCCTAAGGTTTCACACAAATATGTTAAAAACAGGTGCATTGTTTGTTACCACCATGCATTTCACTCCAAACACACTAATATTAGCTGAAGTAACTAATGAATGACTCTGGTGGCTGGTGGCGACAATATTTTATCTTGATGAATTTTTTGGTGTATGTGTTTTTAACTACATTTTATAATTGTCAATGCTGACATTCTTTAAGCTGCCAGAAACTGTGGAAAGGTGAAATATAAATATTTTATATAGATCAATAAATAAACATTATGTAGCATTTAGGGTTGATAATAATACTGTATTTTATAGTGCTGTCAGTCTTCAGAATGCTTCACAAGCATTATTTTAATTCTTACAAAGACTTGGGTAGCATTATGATGTCCATATTGCAAATGGGTAGAGTCAGAGGTGGAGATGGGATTATGAACCTCAAGGTGGGGCTTGGAGTGCCCCAAGATTTACAACTGATTTCCAGGCTGCATGGATATGTTCCCCTGGAAGAAATGGCAATTTCAGAGGGTGGACTATATGGCATCACTCCCCAGATAATGCTCCCCAAATCCCCAGGAATTTCCTAAGTCAGAGTTGGCAAACCTTGCAAGTGGCTATCTGGTGACTTTGTGGCTGAGATGAAATTTGAACCATCAGCTTCTTGGATCACAGCTCATTCTCTTAGCCAGTACGCTACATCAGCTTCGAGTCCTTGATCCTAAACAACATTCCAGAAGACCCAAATTGTAGGTTGGTCTCTCCCAAGTTTTCTGCTGGACTGGTAGGGCAGAAAGCACTCTGGTAGGAAAAAAGAAGCAGGGAGTACTTTAGCTTTATGTCTGTATGGATCTGGAAATCATAAAACTGTGGGTGCTTGAACTCTTAGTGCCAGTTATTTTTGATGGTTCCAGTGCACAGAGTGACACAACAGTGTCAAACATCAACAAGAACATTGGCATTGTGTTTTTTAATTAGATACAGTAACTGGGAATGAATAGTAACTCAGACCAAAAGCTCATGTAATCCATTACCCTCAGGGCTAATTTAGTCATTACTTATCCCCTGTGGAAGCTGTGGCTGTACTTGTGCCAACGTTGTATACACGGGCATAATACAGAGTTACACCAGTCTAAACCTATTGATTTCAATCATCTTAGTCTGGAATAACAATGTTTAAAATGGCATTGTAGCACTGCAAAACTAAGCAGGTCTATTCTGGTAATATATTTCAGAAAAACCCATTAATGAGCATTTACTAAAGGAGTAGTTTAAGAACTGTAGGTTACAATGAAACCTGGGATACTACTTTTTTGCCTACTGTCTACAACAAACAATCCAATAAGGTGGAAATGAGAGGTAAACTGATCAAAAATCCCATATCCAAAATAGCAGCAGTGAGATACCACTACAGTCAACGACTTGTGAAGAACACTTCTATTTTGTGAAGAACACTTCTATTGTCCCATGAGATCTATGTGGATAAGCTACAGTATGGTTGTGGTCACATGCGCCAGTTGAAGTGGAGGGGAAGTGAGTTGCAAGATCACACAGCCCTCAGTTGCTGCAGGCACAGCCCGTCACTGTATGATCAGATGTAACTGCAGGTGAGTCTCTGTTTTTGTCATTTGTTTCCCATGCACATTAATGGGGAATCACACCTCCTCACCGAGGGCCCCCTATGGGTATGCGATGGTGCGCATACTGTGAAGAGGGGTAAAAAAACCTGGCACTGAGCCAGGATGGCCTGATCAGACCATCTCAACTACTCAGAAGCGTGCTTGCGCGGTCAGACAGGGGAAAGTCCATCCGTGGCCTGTCGCAACCCGCTTACTACCAGATTTTCTCTGGTGTCTTTTTACTCTGCTTCTGCGGCAGAGCAGCACGGGTTGCCAATGGCTGTGGGACGCTCCCCAAATGTTGCTGTCTGATCATGCCCTCTCTATCTATTGGGCATTCGCACCTATGTCAGATCTTCTGGCGCGTGTGATTGCAGCCTATGTCCTCCTTCATGGATTCCTGCCATCTCTTCTCTAGATTTTTTCTTATTTGGACCACAGTGCTGTAATGATGTACTTTGTCTTTCACTATGTGGGATATTTGGTTCTGATTTCCCACATTTTCCCACATCTCCAGGTGTCCAGATTGCCAATGGTGGAACTCGGGCTGTAGTGTACATATCTTTCAACCTTTCCATCAGTTTTCAGTCCTCATGCTAAAAATGTCTTCACTGCCTTGAATCTTATATGGTCTTGGAGATAACCTCACATGTTGTGATATACAACAATGGGGAATTAGGGCATCTGGTGCTTCAACAGTGGAGTTAATGAGATGTATCTAACTCTTAACCTTGTTTGATAATGTAACATTCTTGATTGTGCCACATTAAACATTTAAAGTGAAGCACTTGCCCATTTCTGAATATAGGAATAGCAAGTTATATGCAAAAATAATTAAAAATTAATATAAGAGCATAAGAAGAGCCCTGCTGGATCAGATCAATGGTTCATTTAGTCCAGCATCCTGTCTTACACAGCGGCCAACCAGTTCCTCTGGAGGGCCAACAACAAGGCACAAAGGCCGAGGCCTTCCCCTGATGTTGCCTCCTGGCAATGGGATTCTGAGATTTAGTACCTTCGAATGTGAAGGGTCCCCTCAGTCACCAGGGTGAATAAAGAGTAATTATTGTACGACAGCGAGTGTAGTGTAGCCAGGAGAGCCTAAGATTGTCTGGCAGCCAGAAGTTCTAGCTCTTTTAGCATTATGCACCACTAGGTGGCGAGCTAGACTTGTTTTTAAAGCAAGAGAGGTTTCAGAGGTGGTTTGTCATTGCCTGTCTCTGTGTCACACCTCTGGTATTCCTTGAAGGTCGCCCATCTAAATACTAGCCAGGGCCGACCCTGCTTAGCTTCTGAGATCTGATGAAATCAGGCTAGCCAGGGTGACCCAGGTTAGGGTATCACCATGGCTAGTAAGCATTGATAGACTTATCCTCCATGAATCTATTGAATCCCCTTTTAAAGCTGTTTATTTCTGTGGCCATCACCACATCATCTGGCAGCAAAATCCACATTTTAATCCTTCCCTGTGTAAAGTAGTATTTCCATTTGCTTGTCCTGAACCTACTGCCCATCAGCTTCATTGGATGCCCTCAAGTTCTAGTATTTTGGGAGACAGAGGAAAAGTAAACTTTACCAACACTTTCCGTCCCATGCATAATGTTATAAACCTCTATCATGTCCCCCCCCCCTTAGTCAACTCTTTTCTAAACTGAAAAGTCCTAGACTCTTCAGCCTTTCCTCATAGGGAAGGTGCTCCAACCCCCTAATTATCTTGGTTGCCCACCTTTGTACTTTTTCCAGCTCTGCAATGTCCTTTTGGAGATATGGTGACCAGAACTGTACACAGTTTTCCAAATGAGGCCACACCATAGATCTCCACAGGGGCATTACAATATCAGACGTTTTATTCTCAATCCCTTTCCTAATAATTCCTGACATAGAGTTTGCCTTTTTCACTGCTGCAGCCCACTGGGTTGACACTTTTATGGAGCTCTCCACTATGACCCCAAGAGCTTTTCCTCTCTCAGTCTCAGGAAGTTCAGACCCCGCTAGCCTATACTTGAAGTTGAGAATTTTTGTCCCAATGTGTATCACCTTACACTTACCAACAGTGAATTTCATTTGCCACATTGTTGCCCACTTGCCCAGTTTGTGGAGGTCCTCTTGGAGCTCTTCACAGTCAGCCTTGGTTTTCACCATCCTGAATAATTTTGTGTCATCTGCAAACTTAGCCGCTACACTACTCATTCCTAGTTCCAGGTCATTTAAGAATAAATTAAATAGGACCAGCCCTAATCCAATCCTTATGGAACCCCACTGCTTACTTCCCTCCATTGGGAGAATGTCCATTTATTCCTGCTCTTTGCTTCCTGTCATTTAACCAGTTTTTAATCCATAAGAGAACCTGTCCTCTTATCCCATGACTGCTAAGTTTACTCAGGAGTCTTTGGTGAGGTAGTTTGTCAATAGCCTTTTGAAAGACCAAGTACATAATGTCTACTGTGTCACCATTGTCTACATGCTTGTTCACTTTCTCAAGGGACTCTAAAATGCTGGTGAGGCAGGACTTCCCTTTCCAGAAGCCATGCTGATTTCCCCTCAGCAGACTTTGTCCTTCTATGTGCCTAACAATTCTATCTTTGATTTCAATTCCTACTAATTTGCCTGGGATAGATGTTAGGCTGATTGGCCTGTGATTTCCTGGTTCCCCTCTGGATCCTTCTTTAAAATTGGTGTAACATTTGCTATTCTCCAGTCTTCTGGTACAATGGCTGAATTTAGTGATAGGCTACATATACGGGTTAGTAGATCAACAACCTCACATCTGAGTTCCTTAAGAACTCTTGGGTGTATGTCATCAGGACCTGGAGACTTATCAGTTTTTAATTTCCCTATAAGGTCTAGAACTTTATCTCTGGTCACCTCAGTTTGGCTCAGTTCTTCAGATTCCCTTCCTGAAAACAGGGGCTCTGGCATGAGTACTGGCTCATCTCTTCCTACTCTCCCTCTCAGGATCTGCCTAAATTCATAGAATCAGCATTGCTGTCAGATGGCCATCTAGCCCAGACCCGTACCCAGAATTTTTTTGGAGGGGGAGTAAAGAGGGGGCAGTAACTGCAGGTGGGGGATGGGGGTTAGTCTTGCAGGCTCACTTTCCCTCCAACCCTCCCCACCCGCCTGGCTCTTGCTCTCTTCCTTGTTCCTCCTCTTTGTGTTACGCTTCCCCCCCGCGGTTTCCTGCTCGTGTGACCGGGGCCATTATCAACTATCTCGCATGTGAATTTCGTAAGAACTCTTGGTTGTATGTCATCAGGACCTGGAGACTTATCCATTTTTAATTTCCCCAGTAGGTCTAGAACTTCATGTCTGGTCACCTAAATTTGGCTAAGTTCTTCAGACTCCCTTCCTGAAAATAGGAGCTGTGGAATGGGTACATGCCACACACTTTCCACAGTGAACACAGAAGCAAAAAACCCCATTAAGCTTCTCCGCCATCTCCTCCTCTTCCTTTAGCAATCCCTTTATTCCTTTGTCATCCAGGTCCCCACTGCTTCTCTGGCCAGTTTCCTGTTCTGGATATATTTATTAGGCACTGGGGAACTTTCTGGAGAAGCCAAATCTGTACAAAAGGGATGGGCTTCACTTGAACCAAAAGGGAACCAGTGTTGTGGGTCAGCCACGACTCAGCAACAGTGAGGACTCCTCGGGAGAAGAGGACTCTTCAGGAGAAGAAGAGCCTCAGGGAATCAGCTCTGAACCAGCAGAAACCAGCAAGCAGGAAGATGAGCTGCAGGCTTGTCAGAGTTCACAACCAACAGTTGATACAGAGCCACCAGCAACTTGCAGCCCCTTCCAACTGAGGAAACCCAGGTGGTCATTACCAGCCCTCCAGTTTCACCCAGTCCAAGGAGATGATTGCATAAACATTGGCATAAAATACCTATAATGTGTTTCCCTCCCCAATAACCCTCACCTCCCTCAGCCCCTTAGTCGCCACAAATGGCCCTCATTCGCCAACCTATCCTCACTCCCAACTACTATTACACTCCTATCAGTATTACCCAGAATGTTTTTATGCACTCATCCCTTTGGACTGACTTGTCTTGAACCAGAGGCTACCCAGCTCCTGTTTGCTTTCCTCCCGAGATAAGTTTAAAACCTGCTCTGCCACCTTTTGGGGAGTAATTGCCAGCAGCCTGGTGTCAGAATCTAGGGTCAAGCCAAATTCCAAGTCAAATTCCAGGGTTAGAGTCAAAGCTCAATCCAAAGGTTAGTTACCAAGAGAGTAGAGTCCAGTTCAGAGTGTTATACAGGAAGCAACGTCCAATAGTCTGAGGTCGTTCACAAGTGCAGGGAGGAAGATTCCAGAGTCAGGGTCAAGAGTCAGTCGAAGAAGAAGTGAGGTCCGGGAGGAAAGAGAGCAGAGTTCAGAGCTGTGGTCACTGAGTCAAGAGGTCAGTGACTTGTTGCTTCTACATCAAGCAGTCTCCCTTGACTGGCTTTTATAGGCCTCTCCTGGAAGGTCACTGCCCCTCTGGTTGGCTCTGTGATCAACTGCTCCAGTGCACAGTCATTTATAATGTCTAGGAATCTTATTTCTACAGAATGACTTGAGTACATGTTTACCCAATCCATGTGAAGGTAGTTGAAGTCTCCCAGTAAAATAACATTATCTGCTTTAGTCCTTCTCGGTCTCAAAATCATCCTCAAGGGTTTGATCAGGTAGGTGGTAGTATAACCCCACTTTTTAAGTAACCTTTAGGGCCCAGTAATTCCACCCATATTGCTTCTGTTGGGGAGTTAATGATGAGTAGCTTCAGGCTGCAAGTTTATTGCTTGTCTTGATGTTTTTAGCAACTTGCTCCTCTAAATCTCTTTTTGCATGCCCAATTATGCCAAGATGGGGGAGCTGGACTGCTTGGTGTTCAATGACAATAGGATACAGTAATTCCTGGGTATAAACTCTACAGGCAGGACACAGAGGGATGGGTTGGGGAGGTGTTGCATTGTACATGAAAGAGGGCATAGAAACAAATAAGTTAGGAAACCCTTCCTCCCGGCACCACTTACTCATCCACATGTTGAGACCCGCCCCCACCCCCCCGATCTGTGCCTGTTTAGCTGGCACTGTGTGTGGAACCAGCAGCACTTCTGAGAATGCTACCTTTAAGGTCCTTGCCTTTAACTTTGTGTTTAGTAACCTAAATGTTTCCTCCTGGACCATACGAATACATTTCCCAATGCCATTGGTGCTAAAATGCACCATGACTGCTGACTCTTCTATCTAGACAGCACGTATTGTTCACAACATTCACACCAGGCAAGTCACCCTTTGGTCAAAATGCCTATCACAGATCCCCTCTTTATATTCTTAATGATCAAATCACCCACTACCAGAAGCCAACCTTTCACCCCCCCCCCTCCGAGGTATCCTCAGTATGAGAGGATATTGGTCCATCACCCAAGGAAGGCATCCCTTCTCAGAAATCACATCCCTCCTCCTCAGACTGATGCACTTCAACCTTGAGACTCTCCACAACAGCAGAAGAGCTGTCAGCACAGGAGTGGGAATGTTCTGGTAAGTCCCTGAGGGTCTCTTCCCCAAAGCTCTATCTCAGCTTCCAAACAACAAGGGGGAAAGACTAGTGTCAAAGGAGTCCCAAATATACAAATTCCACTAGTAGAAAATGCCATCAAAGAGTGCCAAAACAATATGTTAAACAATTATAAAGTTGGTGGTGTCACAACAAAACAATTATAAAGTTGGTGGTGTCACAACAAAAATCCACATTTTAATCCTTCCCTTACACTATGATTCGCTCCTTACACTATGAAGCTTGTGGTCTGTTGAAACTGCTGAAATCAGGTTCCCCTCACACAGCCAGCAAACTGAAGAAGTCGAAGGAAACGCATCTTCCAAATATCTAGAATGGGTGTCTTTGCAAAGGCTGTTTGGAATATGTTATGACTATGTGGACTCCTCCTATCAAGTTATCAAGTTACACTGAAGACAACTGGATTATGTCTTATCTTCAAATGAGGAAATATTGTATCTTATGCCTTAATATAGTTACAGTATGCATAAATGTTGTTGTGACACCACCAACTTTATAATTGTTTATAATATTTTTTGGCAATCTTTGATGGTGTTTTCTATTAGAGGAATTTGTATATTTTTTGGACTCTCTTGGTTTCAGCTTCTCCAGGTCGGCAGCCCTAGCATCAAGAGAATGAACCTGCTCCCTGAGAGCCACAGCTTCTATGCAGTGAGCACACACCCATGATTTCCACCCAGTGGGTAGATAATCTTAATGTGGCACTCTATGCAAAACAATGAGAAGAAGAAGAAGAGACTACCCAAAGGTGTTTCAGAGCGGCTTACAAACTCCTTTCCCTTCCCCTGCCCACAACAGACACCCTGTGAGCAATGTTCCCTCTAAGCTGTGGAGTCTTGTGAGCAAAAATTCTACTTTATGAGCTACTAGCATTAAAGTTGTGAGTGAGTGATTTGGCTACTGCATAACCTAGTTTGCTCTGGGGCCATCTTTCCTGAGCTGAGACAAAAATGTGTGAGCTGGAGGCTAAAAAAATGTGAGCTAGCTCACACTAACTCAGCTTAGAGGGAACACTGCCTGTGAGGTAGGTGGGGCTGAGAGAGCTCTTGACAGAAATTGGTCTTTTTTTCAAGAACAGCTCTTATCAGAACTACGGCTTGCCCAAGGTCATCCAGCCAGGTGCAAGTGGAGGAGTGGGGAATCAAACCCGGTTCTCCCAGATTAGAATCCGTACCCCTGCTCCTCTGCTGACTTTCTACTGGTTAGTGGATTAAAGGTATCTAGAGTGGTGCAGACTCCGAGTCCCCATAAGTAAGGAAGCAATCTTTGCAATATTTCAGAATCCCTAGTGATCTTAGAAGACTCTTGGAAAGCTAATGTATAGCTGGCATCAATCAACCCCTTCCCAACTGACTGTTGAAGCAGGAGAGATCTTCTGATTGGCCTAAGAGAAGAAGAGAAGAAGATTGGATTTATACTCTGCCCTTTACTACCCAAGGGAGTCTCAGAGTGGCTTACAAACTCCTTTCCCTTCCTCTCCCCACAACAGACACCCTTTGTGGTAGGTGGGGCTGAGAGAGCTCTTGACAGAAATTGGTCTGTTTTCAAGGACAGCTCTTATCAGAACTATGGCTTGCCCAAGGTCACCCAGCCAGGTGCAAGTGGAGGAGTGGGGAATCAAACCTGGTTCTCCCAGATTAGAGTCCGCACACTTAACCACTACACCAAACTGGCTCTCAAGTGCTTCTCAGGTTCAAACAATTATGATCAAGATCCTATAAGTAAGCAGCTTTGACTGCAAGGATGCTACGAATCAGGTGTCATTTCTCATTGTAGGTTAGAAGATACTGCAAGTGCCTGTTCCCAACATCTCCTTCACCCCACTCATTCCCTCTGAACAGCGATTGGTCTTCAGAGCTTTTGGTCCAACTTGATGGAAATTTTTACAAGTGGCAGACTCAGCATGGGAGACTCAGCATGGGTTCTGTAAGGGAAGGTCTTGTCTCACTAACCTACTAGTGTTCTTTGAGGGAATGAACAAACATGTGGACAAGGGGGACCCAATAGACGTTGTTTACCTTGACTTTCTGAAAGCTTTTGATAACGTTCATCATCACAGGCTCCTAAGTAAGCTCAATAGTCACGGGATAAAAGGACAAGTCCTCTTGTGGATCAAAGACTGGCTAATTAATAGGAAACAGAGAGTGAGTATAAATGGGCAATTTTCTCAGTGGATGGTGGTAAGCAGTGGCATACTGGAGAGCTCAGTACTGGGTCCGATGCATTTTAAACTTGTTCATTAATGATTTGGAGTTGGAAGTAAGCAGTGAAGTAGCTAAATTTGCGGATGACACGAAATTGTTCAGGGTGGTGAAAACTGGGGAGGATTGTGAGGCACTCCAAAGGGATCTGTCTAGGATGGGTGAGTGGGCATCAATGTGCCAAATGGGGTTCAATGTGGCCAAGTGCAAAGTGATGCACATTGGGGCTAAAAATCCTAACTATAAATACACGTTGATGGGGTCTGAACTGGCTGAGACTGACCAAGAGAGAGTTCTTGGAGTCACAGTAGATAACTCACTGAAAATGTCGAGACAGTGTGCAACTGCAATAAAAAAGTCCAACGCTGTTCTGGGGATTATTAGGAAAGGAATTGAAAACAAACACACAATCACAGTCACACAAACAAAACCTATATTGGCATGAAAGAACTGAAAACAAATCAGCCAATGTCCCCGTATAAATCGATGATGCAACCTCATTGGAGTACTGTGTACAGTTCTGGTCACCACACCTAAAAAAGGATATTATAGCATGGGAAAAAGTGCAGAATAGGGCAACTAGAATGATAAAAGGGTTGGGACACTTTCCCTGTGACTGAAGGTTAAAGCACTTGGGGCTCTTTAGCTTGGATAAACGACAACTGAGGGGTGACATGATCGAGGTTTACAAGATTATGCATGGGATAGAGCAGGTAGAGAAAGAAGTACTTTTCTCCCTTTCTCACATTA
>NW_015172584.1:295669-297149 GCF_001447785.1 Gekko japonicus
CTGAACCTCCTGATGGCACCTGGTATTTTTGGCCCCTATGTGACAGAGTGTTGGGCTGGATGGGCCATTGGCCTGACCCAGCATTGGCTTCTCTTATGTTCTTATGTCCATCTCACTTTTGGGATGATCTTCTCTATTCCAGTTCAACCTCAAACTCTGCTTCAGCTGAACTACCCCTGCTCACTGAGTCTTGGTCTCTAAAAAAGAGCCAACACATATGTTTATTTATTTACTTCATTTATGGCCCACCTTTCTCAGTGAGTCCAAGATGTTAATAAGATGTGTCCTGCATTACTCCCCCCCCCCCCCCCCCCCAAACTGAAATGTACAAGTGGAACCTATGGTCACATATGACCATATGGCTCTCACTGGTGGTGAGATATGAGGGTTGCAGAGTTAATCAGAACCAACAACAAAAAAGTTGAAAACTTCTTTGTCTCTCATATAATCTAATAGGCTTATTAAGACATGAGTTCTTATAGGTAGCTCCCTACCAAATTAGATGCATGAGAAAATTATAAGTGCTATAATCCAAACTAAAATTCATAGAATCATAGAATGTTAGAGTTGGAAGGGACCTTGCAGGTCATATAGTTCAACCCTCTGCACTCTGCTGGAGCATAGCTGAAAGATAGCCCCACATACCTACTACATACCCGAAAGATGGTCGTCCAGCCTCTGCTTGAAAATGTCCAGTGAAGGAGCATTCACCACCTCCCGAGGCAGACTGTTCCACTGCTCAACCACTCTTACAGTTAGGAAGTTTCTCCTGATATTTAGCCAGTAACGACTCCCTTGTAATTTCCACCCATTAGATCTAGTCTTGCAAGAGAGAAGAGAGAATAGATCTGCTCCATCTTCTAATTGACAGCCCTTCAAATACTTGAAGACTGCAATCATGTCCCTTCTAAGCCTTCTCTTTCCCAGGCTAAACATACCCAACTCTTTCATCCTTTCCTCATAAGACTTGGATTCCAACCCTCTCACCATCCTGGTTGCCCTCTTCTGGACATGCTCGAGCTTGTCAACATCCTTCCTAAAATGTGGTGCCCCAAACTGGACACAGTACTCCAGGTGAGGCCTGAGCATAGCAGAATAGAGCGGAACTACCACCTCCCGTGATCTGGACACAATGCTTCTGTTAATGCATCCTAAGATTGCATTAGCTTTCTTCACAGCCACATCGCACTGCAGGCTCATGTTTAGCTTGTGATCAACCATAACACCTCGATCCCTTTCATATGTGCTGCTGTCAAGCCAAGTCCCTCCCATTCTATATCTGTGCCTTTGATTTTTTGTACCTAAGTGTAGGACTTTGCACTTATCTCTATTGAAATTCATTTTATTTGTCTCAGCCCACTGTTCCAGCTTATCTAGATCATTTTGAATCCTGACTCTGTCTTCTTCAGAATTAGCAATCCCATCTAGCTTTGTGTCATCGGCAAATTTGATAAGCATCCCCTCTGTGTCTTCTTCCAGG
>NW_015172584.1:297483-313413 GCF_001447785.1 Gekko japonicus
CTGCTGTGCGACCACATTTTGCCCCACAGCTTCGTGCAATTTTCCCCGCGTCTACTCAATCCTGTTTTTTGAGGATTGAGTAGACACGGGGGAAATCGCACGAAGCTGCGGGGCAAAATACGGCCGTGCAGCAGCTTGTGTG
Organism: Gekko japonicus; assembly: GCF_001447785.1. NCBI lineage: Eukaryota > Metazoa > Chordata > Lepidosauria > Squamata > Gekkonidae > Gekko > Gekko japonicus. The sequence goes on from NW_015172584.1 coordinate 297,626, forward strand.
AAATTGACACGTACCATCGGGGCAAAAGGGAGGAGTGAGCGCGGAGCAGCGCTTGTGGGAAATCACCCTAAAAAATTTATTTTGACCTAAATTCCTTTCTGCCCTGACCTGAATGGTCCAGACTAGCCCAGTCTCATCAGATCTTGGAAGCTAAGCAGGGTTGGCGCTGGTAGGAGACCACCAAGGAAGTTCAGGATTGCTGCACAGAGGCAGGCAATGGCAAACCACCTCTGAACGTGAGATCTGCATAAATTGGTTGCAACTTGATGGCACTTTGCAACACTGCACCACTTTCCTATCTGCTATTGAGCAGGGTGCAGGAATTAGAAATGTTATTTTTTGGCTAAAGCAATCGGAAAGGCAAGGTATCCATAGAGTTTATTCTCCTTGACTCTTATCTTTCCCCATGTACTTTCTGTCCTGCTCATCTTGATCAAACCCAGTAAAAAGGAGCTCAGTTGCTGAAAAATTGTAACAAAAAACTGGAAAATCCTCTGTAGGCCCATAGAGGACTAAAATTACTTAATTAATGTCAAGGCCATTACATGCACTTATCATATGAATGACTGTCTGAGTTCCAGAGCAAAAAAGAAGAGAGGATATCTGAGGTCAGCCTTGTTGGGATAAAGGGATTTTAAACAATGAAGGCATTGGTTTAAGATTTAAGGACTTCTTTTTTCAAAAAAGAGAGACCTCTGCGAAAGAGAGTAAATGAAGCATGATAGAATATTAGCAAAGCTCTGAAAGAATCCAGAAGAGCTAACCGCCTCTGAAACATGCATGTTTAGCAGTGTTGCTGAGAGGGAATTGAGGGGACACCGTTGGAGTTTGACTAAAAAGCATTCTCTTGAAGAACATTAAAGCTTCCCCCTCTCCTCTCTTTTATTGACTTTGGATGGCGAATATGGCCCTCGCTAGCTAGTTACCATTGAGGTAACAAAGGTATGCAGGACTTCAATGGGAATTTGGTTTTTCCAATTAGAGTTGGAGGGTCACTTGCTGGCAGGAGACAAGTTGCAGCAAAAGAAAAGCAGCTCAAAGCAGACAGTTTGAAAGGGAAAGATGAAACAGGGAACTGATTCAACTTCATCACTGAATTCACTGAACTCTGCATTGAAAAACACAACAAGGAAGTAGATTTGTACAGGTATTTAAAAGGGAATGTAACATGTTGCTTTGGTAGAAACTATTTTTATATAAAAATGAAACTTGAAATTTGGTGTCATTTTCTGCTATAGAAATCATGGAAACCATTTCAAAAAACCCAGTGCTTGCCAAATTTCTAAGATACCATAGAGAAGAATCATTTTTTAAAAATCATTTTTTGCCAACTGTGGGGAAAATAAAGACTCTTATACTATTAAGGAGGCTGTGCCCGTTTGTTCGTTGTGTCAGTGACAGGAAAAACAGGATATAAATATTGAACAACATTGAAAAAATAGATATTTATATCTTGCCTTTCTTTTATAGATTTTAAGATGGTGTACTTACTATTTAAGTGGTGTAAGATGGTGTACTTACTATTTAAATGGAATAGCAGTTCAGACATTCTGTGCATCAAAGTGAGTGAACAATCTGAACTTGTTCCCCTGGATATGAACCCATACTGCTTGACTGGGGGTATGATGTGTTGTGTTTGCCTGATTACTCCAGTATTTACTATGAATTTGGGGTGCTGAGAATTTCTTAGGTTGCGGTCACACACACCAGTTGAAGCAGAGGGGAAGTGAGGCTATTCCCTACGGAGGAATTTGACCCGCAGTTGCGAGATCACATCTCCCTTCGTAGCTGTGGGTGCAGCCCGTCACAGTGTGAGCAGACGCAACTGCAGGTGAGTCGGGGGTTTCCCCCATTGTTTCCCATGCACATAAACGAGGAATTGCACCTCCACACCAAGGGCCCCCTATGGGTATGTGATGATGCACATACTGCAAGGGGGGGGGGGAATGGCGCCGAGCTGGGATGGCCTGATCAGACCATCCCAATGGCTCAGAAGTGTGCTTGCATGATCAGATAGGGGAAAGTCCATCCGTGGCCTGTCGCAACCCATTTACTACTGTATTTTCTCCGGTGTCTTTTTACTCTGCTTCTGCGGCAGAGCAGCATAGGTTGCTGACGACTGTGGGATGCTTCCCAGATGTTGCTGTCTGATCGCACCCTTTAGATCCATCGGGCATTCGCACCTATGTCAGATCTACTGGCACGTGTGATCGCAGCCTCAGTGAACCTGTTTGGCACTCAAACTTACTTTGTTCATCTTTCATGATCAGACAGTGAGATGATCAAGGATATGTTCAAATTGCTGCACAAACAGCTGCTGAACACATTTGCAGCTGCCTGTTGGTCAGCTGATTAGGACAAAATAGTTATATAGTGACACTGTAAAAGGGAGAGGGGAGAGAGCTTTCTTTTCCCTCCTCTCCAAGGTGTGTGGGGACAGAAGCAATACTTTTAAGGTATATATTATAAAAGGGCAGGGAGAAAGAGCTCATTTCTTTTTTCCTCCTCCAAACGGGATGGGGCAGAAGCAATAATTTTGAGCTACCCATTGCAAAAGGGGGAGAAGAAAGCTTGTTTCTCACTTCTTCCTTGAAGCCCAAGTTCACAGCTTGAGGTGGGAAAAAGAAAAGGGAAACAATCTAATCTATTGACTACTACTACCCTTCCCCCAGCATGTCTGGGAGGCAGCAAAGTTTCCAGGATGGAAGATCAGGAGGACGCAATTAGGGATGGACATGAACCAGCTCACAAATGAAAGTTCATGATGAATTTTGGCTAGTTCATGAAGTGATGTTTGCGAACTAAAGAGCCGCCAAAAACTTCCATGACTTTTAAGGTAGTTTTTAAACCCCTGCTTTCTGATCCCTGCTGCTCAGCTGTTTTTTTGTGGGGAGCAGAAAGCAGAGGTTTAAATAGTTTGAAGCCATTTAACTCCCTGCTTTCTGCTCACTGTCACTTTGAGCTCCAAACCATTTAACCCCCTGCTTTCTGCTCCATGCAAAAAGTGGCAGGGAGCAGAAAACAGGGGTCACGAACCCACATGAACTAGTCCAGTTCACAAACCAACCTCCTGGTTCATATCAGTTCATGGTTTGGTTTGTGGTTCAGCCATGAACCACTAACTGAACTGCAAAAATGCTGTTCATGCCCATCCATAGACACAACTTCCAACTGATTAGCTGAGAGTATCTCCCCTCTAAAAAAATGTTAGCTGGATATAGGGCAAAAATATCCCCAGCAGGAGAATAGATGGCATCCGCTGGGAGTCAGCTCCTGATGGCTGCAAGTAGCCTGTTCTTGCAAATACAAATGAACAGGTTGTGAACAGCCAAACAGCCCAGTGATGAATTGGCTGCCTGATCACCAACGGCAAATGGGAAGTGATCCAAACTGGCGGGTGTTCAAGCATCCCTACTATGAACTTGGAATTGTAGACAAGGTTTGGTAATCTCTGATTTGGGAATTATTTTCTGTAGACGAAGAAGAGTAGGTTTTTATACCCAGCTTTTCTGTACCTTGTGAAGTCTCAAAGTGGCTTACAACTGCCTTCCCTTCCTCTTCCCACAACAGTCACTGTGTGAGGTAGGTGGGTCTGAGAGAGTTCTAAGAGATTAGTGATTGGCCCAAGGCCACCCAGCAGGCTTCATATGGAGGAGTGGAGAATCGAACCTGGATCTCCAGATTAGAGTCTACTGCTCTTAAGAACCACACATCACTGGCTCTCTATGGGGCTGTGATAATCTAGAACAATGCATAAAGAGATCTGTATCTACTTGAGAATGCTACAGAGTTGTTGCTAATCAGAGTAGTGGACACTAAGAACATAAGAAGAGCCCTGCTGGATCAGAACAGCAGTCCATCTAGTCCAGCATCCTGTCTCAGACAGTCGCCAACCAGTTCATCTGGATGGCCAACAACAGAGCATAGAGGCCGAGGCCTTACCCTGCTGTTGCCTCCTGGCTGTTGCCTCCTGGCTGTGGGATAGAAGGACAAGTCCTTTTATGGATCAAAAACTGGCTAGTTCATAGAAAACAGAGAGTGAGTGTAGGTAAATCTATCTAATTCCCCTTTAAAGCCATTTATTCCTGTGGCCATCACTACATCCTCTGGCAGCGAATTCCACATTTTAATCACACTCTATGTAAAGTAGTATTTCCTTTTGTCTGTCCTGAACCTACTGCCTATCAGTTTCATTGGTGCTTTCAAGTTCTAGTATTTTGGGAGAGGGAGAAAAATGTCTCTTTGTCAACCTGCCTGGTGGACTGAGCTACCTTATGAGATCAGGGCCCTGTGGGACCTATTACAGTTCCGCAGGGCCTGCAAGATGGAGCTCTTCCACCGGACCTTTAGTTGAGGCAGTGGGCATCCACTCTGATTTGGCTCCCCCCCCCCAGTGACTGCAGATCCTAAAACCTGGATTGGGACCACACTATCAGCTGTTGAGGTGTGTTGTTGTTTTAAATGCTGATGATCTTATTGATTAATGTTGATGATTTTATTGCTTTTAATGAATTATCATAATATGTTTTCATTTGTAAATCTGCATTGATTGCAGATATATATGTTGGTACCTGCCCTGAGCCTACAATGTGGGGAGGGCAGGATATAAGTCTAATGAAATAAACAAACAAACAAATAAAATAAACTCTTTCCATCCCATTCATAATTTTATAACCTCAATCATGTCCCCCCTTCGTCATCTCTTTTCTAAACTGAAAAGTCCCAGACTCTTCAGCCTTTCCTCATAGGGAAGGTGCTCCAACCCCATAATCCTCTTGGTTGCCCACCTCTGTACTTTTCCCAGCCCCACAATGTCCTTTTTGAGATATGGTGACCAGAACTGTACACAGTATTCCAAATAAAGCCATACCATAGATCTATACAGGGGCATTACAACATTGGCCATTTTATTCTCAATGCCTTTCCTAATAAGCTCATACATAACACTAATGCAGTGTTTGCACTGAACTTTATCGATAGAATATGGCAGTATTTATATGTTCAAAATCACAGGATGATTACAGGCCAAGCCTCCTGAAGTTAGTGACTTTTTGAATCCTGTTTTTTAAAGAGATATTTCTTTATAAGTGTGGTTCTAGTGTATGCAATGCATGTATTCATAAATAGCCCCTTACTAAATTTCAACATTGTGATAACATTTGGAAAAATGAAAGGAATCTTGTTAGTCAAACATTACTGTCTCTTTGTTATACTGATCATCAATATATACGAGTCTCTGCATCACATTTATTAAAATGGGCAGGAAGAGAATATCACCTGGATTTACTATTTTCTAAAAAATATCTGGAAAGCTATGAAAAACAAGTCAAATGGCTAAAGCGAATCCCCCCACTACATTTAAATAATTTTACAAAATTTATGAATAACTGATCCACTATTAGAAATCCAGTTTAGTAGTTACAGCTTATTTTCTTTGACAAAACTACTTATTGAAGTATTTAGATGTAGTCATTAGCATAAAAGGCCTTATTGTTTATGTCTTTTGATCACTGTTGCTTTCTGGCAGGAAGCTGCATTTCAGTAATCTTGAGAGGGATGAGTAGGCTTTTGACTGCCATCCAGAGCTTTTGTCGGTAACTGTAGACGTCTATGATCCTCAAGATGCGGGTAGATACCATCTTATTTCCTCTCATCAAATGCTTTCATAATAAATGCACTTTTTGTTATGTTATGCTATACACTGTCCAATGAATTCCTGGAGAAGCAAATAACTTAGAGAGGAAAGAAAGAACATACTCTTTCTCTCCCCCTCCCTCTGGCTAGCCCAAATCACCATAGGCTGCTCAGATTTGCAGAAGAAATCATGCAGAGAGATGTAGATAATTCACGACTAAAATGGTGAGTATTTTACCATGACCTATGGCAGGAATACGCAACTGTGAGACCACAAGCCAGATCTGACCCTTGAGGGGGGCCCTCCCACATTTTAAACAAAGGTGTGGTTTTTAAAAAAAATGTGCTGGTTTTCACTTGAGTGGAAAATAGAATTGTTTCCAAATGCTGTGAAAATTCCACATGTTAATCTTGTCTTTCTTGATAACTCTTGTACGCAAATTGCCCTGACTACTGGAAGGTATTGATTTAATTTTATTTATTTCATTTATAGCCTGCCTTTCACCCTAATGGGGAACCTAAATGACTTACTTTATTCTCATTTCCTCCATTTAATACTCTCAAGAACCCTGTGAGGTAGGTTAAGCTGAGAAACAGTGACTGGCCCAAAGTCACGCCGTAAACTTCTATGGCACAGTGGGGATTCAAACCTGGGTCTCCCAGATCCTAGTCCAACAGACATCCCATGAATTTCATATTAATTCTATTGTTTTCTATTTCATGTCCCCTGTATCTCCATCAGTGGCTTCATACTACACAAAGTGGAAGTATCACGAGTGTTCATTTATTTGGCTTATTATAGTACACCATTTTCCCAAAGAGGGGGAAAATGTAACCATACAGTACAGGACACTGATTGAATAATGCAAAGGACTCTAGGTAGATCTCTAGGTGAAGCCAATTATGTATTATCTTCAGTAGGGTTGCTAGCCTGGCAACCAATGGGAGATAGCAGAAGCCCGGACTTATGCAATTGTCATTCCTGATATGATGACGCAACTTCCAGCATGACCCAGAAGTGATGTCATTGTGCTGGGGGGGTGACACTCTAGCATTTGTTCCCTGATGTGATAATGTCACTTCTGGGTCATGCCATCATGATGCGGAGGATACCAATGAACCCTAATGTTCAGCTGTTTATTTGTCTTCATGCAGCATACAACTAATGTATGGGATGTGTTGTTGTTGTTGTTTAGTCGCACAGTCGAGTCCGATTCTTCGTGACCCCATGGATCACATAAGGCCAGGCCCTCTTATCTTCTGCCATCCTTCAGAGTCCGCTCAATTTCATGTTCGTTGCATTGATAACACTGTCTAACTATCTCATCCTTTGCTGTCCCCTTCTTCTTTTACCTTCAGTCATTCCCAGCATCAGGGTCTTCTCCAGTGAGTGCTCCCTTCTCATTTCAATCCGTCCTGACATTAAAAAAAACAGCTAGGATTCTGCACCCCTGTAGCCATTTCTGCTGGATAGCACAAAAAGTGAATAGTTCTGCTGTGCCAACGTACAAAGGGACTTTTAATTAATCATTTATTTAGAACATTTTCGTGCTGCCTCACCAGGAACCTGCCCAAAGAGATCAGGGGCATACATACACATGTGCTGTCAGGTTGCAACGAACTAATGGTGACCCCAGTAAGGGGCCTTCAAAGCAAGTGAGAAGCAGAGGTGGTTTACCATTGTTTTCTTCTACGCAGCCTCCCTTAGTGGTCTCCCATACAAGTGCTGACCCTGCTTAGCTTCCAAGATCTGATGGGATTGGGCTATACCATGCCTCCTTCCTCATTCTGAGGTGGCTTACAAAATAACAAAACAAATTAAGGTTGCGGTCACACGCGTGAGATAACGCGGGGGAGGGGAGCGAGGCTATTTGCTCTGCAGGAATTTGACCCACATTTGCGTGATCACACAGTCTTTGGGAGTTGCGGCAGCGATGATGCGCATAATGAAATGGGGAAAAAAACAATGGTGTGGAGTCAGGATGGCCAGATCAGACCATCCTGACACCATGGGAGCACGCTGGAGTGATCACATGGGGGAAAGTCCTTTCCTGGCCCGTAGCAACCCATTTGCTATTGGACTTTCCCTAGTGTTGCCAATGGGTGCGGGATGCTCCCCAGATGTTTGCGTCTGATCGCGCCGTCAAAATCCACCCGGCATTCGTGCCTATGGTGCGGCTAATTCTGCGTGTGATTGTGACCTAAAAGATATTAATTAAAATTCAGTATTGAAAGCCCATCCCAGCATAAATAAATTTAAGCACAATGCGATTGCTTCTGCTTATGGTACTGTTTGAAGAATGGGGTAGAGGCCTTGCTATAGTTTCTCCAGCTCTTTTCCTGCCTAGATCCCACCTAGTCATCAAATCAGCAGCTCAATGTGTTTGGGAGAGGTGGGCCAGGAGGAGACCACAGATGTAAGGAGGAGAAGATGCTAGCCATAATAGTATGTGGTCCTTGCTTTGTGGCCTTCAGCCAAACCAAGAGCCAAATGGTATCCAGCAGCACATTGTGGCCTTGCCAACAGTAACTGCAATGCATATGGATGGGATTTGGAGCGGTCACCCTGTAGACAGCCTGAGAATATTGAACTCTGCCCTCATATTGTAATTAGCTTGATAAATTATATAGAATAATTGTTGCTGCCAGCTGGAGGAGCACAGTCTAAAATCTGGCAGAATGTGTGGATTCCATCAATGCTGCTTTGGTTTCTCGAATCATGTGCACCAGTAAAATTCGATCCGGAAAATGAATTATAGCACAGTGTTATGGGGATGAAGCAAGGAACAATAAGGTAGAATTGTTTTCTTCAGGGCAAATGCATAGAACACTTTTTAGAATTGCAGGGTTAGAAGGAGCTAAACAGCAATATAGTTCACAACTCCTGTGATGACACAAGTACTCCAAATGCTTTAACGTGGTGATTTTTCAAGTTTGAAGTGTGCCTTGAAAAATAAACAATATTAGAAGTTTCCCCTACTCTATACTCATTGGAGGGGAAAGCCAAAGTGCAGCAGTAATCCCCCCTGACCCTGTCAGTAAATAGTGATCTAATCCTGGTGTAGCCAATGCGACAGTGTACAGGCAGTGGCACAGGCAATCCCAGCACAATCCCCATCCCTCAGATAGGTCTAATCCTGAATCCTGCCTAAGAGTGGGATGCTATATCAACCTGGCTATCCTGCACTTATGAAGAGGATGCCCGCCCACCACTTCTAATTTAGAAAACAGGCAGAAACTTTAGATTTCTCCATATAAACAAAGCTTGCCATTATCAGACACTGAGAGAACAATCCTAAATAGGTCTACCTTACTCTCAGGAAAGTTTTCTAAGGAACATAGCCTGAATGTTGATGAAAAGCTTTGATTATATAGAGTCAGTGATCAATACTAGCTAGCCACGTCAAGTGGTGGCCCCATTACCACACCACAGAAGCAACAAAAGGCTAACTTTGCTGCAGAGGGACATCCAAGACATTTTAGTGGTGGAAGGTATGTGCATCATAGTGAATGGCGATGTCTCAGAGTCAAATGAGATTTTGGGGCAAATTTTAGATATGGAGGGCCTGTGGCCTAGTGGAAAGACTCTATTTTGCATGAAAGTAGGTCCCCAGCATCTCCAGTTAAGGAATCAGTTAGCAGGTGATGTGAAACACCTTTACGTAAGATTCTAGAGAGCCGCTGTCAGTCTGAGTAAACAATACTGATCTTGATGGACTGATGGTCTCATTCAGTATAAAGCATCTTCTAAAATACTACATTTGTAGTACATTTGCTGGAAATGTGAAAACTCAGAGCAGCACTACAAAGGTTATATAATTAACATGTTTGATTTGAACATCCAAAGATTTTCTGAAACACTTGTTAGCAGGTTAGTATTATAGAATGCCTAATATATTGCAAGAATGAACAATTACTCCATGTCCAAGAAGCATTAAATAAATATATGAATGAATGAAGTCTTTTGATTTCTATTCTGGTGTAGTATTTGGTATTCCATCCCAGACTTGTTTTCTTCCTTTTTTTGACTGGAATTCTAGGAACCATCATATACTGAGATTGTTCAATATAGCAGTATGAAAAAATTGTTTGTCAAAAATCAAAATTTATATTCTAATAATTTGAATATTTCCTTTAATCGCATTCATATATGGATGTTGGAATGAGACATTAAAGAAAATAAACTAGATGTAAAAATATTTAGTTTGGCAAGTTGATACTTTGCCCAGTCAAGTTCCTTCCTTGGTTTATTTAAACCTTCCTGCTTCTTAAAGCATAAGACAAACTTATTCCTCCCTAGCCTTTATCAGCTGGGCCTTGGACCTTCCCATCAGAGTTAGCATTCCCATTAAAACTTCAAAATTTGACATATTTCCTGAATTTTCCTACCAGTTACACTAACAGGTGAATTTTTCACAGCCATGCTTAAATTCTAAAAAAAAGAGGTGCTGGGGTAAAAGCCTATATAGATGAATGCCGTTCTATAGCCTATATAGATGAATGCCCATTCCTTTCTATGATGTATAGAAGGTGATTACGGTTGCACTGCTGTAAGCAAATGACACCTCTGAAAGGCACTGGAGAAGGGTTCCTGGCAAGAGTTTATCTCAGATTAAGACCTGGTTCTTTCTCCACTTAACTCATTTTTTAAATAGAGATCTTGGTTTTTTTCTAGTATAGTGAGACCAAATGTGAGATTAGATCCAAGGCTGGGCTAGGTGGCCATGACTCCCTTCCCCATCCGGGCACATGCAGAGCAGCCACAACCCAGATGTCTCCCCTGGTGCCCCCCTTGTGACCCAGGCATACACAGAGATAGGCAGGAAAGGAGCCACTGCTGCTAGCCAAGCAACATGAATTCAGCAGCTGGCTGCTCTTCTTCATCCCTCGGTTGGGGAAGGCTGGCCAGGCAAGCCCTGACCACTAGCAGAGCTGCTGGTCATGCAGTACATCTGGGTAGCAACACTGGGGCTGGTAATGCTGCCGAGGGCTGATGCTTGCTATGGCTGATCTGGCCCTGGATGGGACCTCCTCTAACCTCTTCTGGTGCTCTTCTGTCCCAGCATCCTAGGCAATCACCTATGGACAGGCTGCCTCTTACTAGATCAAAGACACACCTTCTATCCGAAAAGTTAAATTTGAGTCCAGTAGCACCTTAGAGACCAGCAAGAGTTTTGAAATATAAAATTTAGAGAGTCAGAGCTCCCTTTGTTAGGCTTCAGTCTTGCCAATGAATCTACAGGAGGAGGTGTCCATTGTAGTTATTTACCTGCAGTAGAAGTACCAGAGGTCATTTCGGGGGGGGATCGCAGTTCCCCCGAGTGAGGTACGGGGGCGGGGCACATGACGAAGCCCCACCCCCTGCTTCTGGCTGCCCCGCTTCCGGCCCTCATTCAGCCAGGAGGAGACAGGAGAAGAGGGAGGGTAAGTTGCTTCCTCCCTGCCTCTCCCCACCCCTACCTGCCTGGGGCCAGGGAGGGCCTTCGCGGGGCTTCCTTGCACTCCCGCCGGCCTTGTAGGTCCACCGCCGGGCCCCTCATGGGGCTCGGCAGTGGAGCTGCAAGGCCGGCGGCGGCGGCTGGGACCGTTGGGGGTGGTGTGTGTGGCCTTATGACACACTTCCGGTGATGTCAGGGGTGTGGCATGTGCTAATGAGTTATGCTAATGAGTTCCCCTAGCTCTTTTTCTACGAATCGACCCCTGACAAGTTCACTCACAGAGACCCTTTCTTCCTGCAGAAATGAGCCAAAGGGAAGCCTCTTCTTCCAGATTTCAGTTGAAGGGATTTTCCAGATCCACTGGAACCCCAATGTCCAGAGGCATGATGGCACTGAATACCAGCTGCTGGCGGGAATAGTGGGGGAGAGTTACTGCCCTCAGTCCTGTTTGTGGGCTCCCTAGGCAGCTTGTTTGGCCAATGTGGGAAACAGGGTATTTATTTATTCATTCAATTAATACCCTGCCCTCCCTGCTGAGGTAGGCTGGATAAATGTTTGGTCTGATCCTGCAGGTTTCTTCTTACATTCCTCCCATCACAGTGCTGTTTGGTCAGCTCTTGTGTCAATCACAAAGCTCATCTTGCTCTTTCTCAGAACAGTTTTTCAATATCAAGAATGATTGGTCCAGGTTTTTTAAAGAGCAAAATAAAGCACAAAAGAAATATTTAAACATGAACTTGGTTGAAATATATATACACACACAGAGCAGACAGCCTGCATGGGGGAATGCATGAAAGGAAAATAAGTAATCTGCTGTCCTGCCCCTTGCCCAAGGAGCTCAGTATAGCACACATAGGTGTTCCTCTGTTTTATGCTTTCAGCAACCATATGAGGCAGGTTAAAATAAGAGAGAGTAAGAGGGAGAGTGACGGGTCAGAAGTTTCATGGGGCAGCAAAAATTTGAACTCAGATCTCCTTGATGATAGTATGACACTCTAATCACATTGAGGGTTGTCAATGCGTTTTTGCAGAAAAACCCACCCATCCTAGCTCACAAATATTTTCTTTGCCTCCTGGCCTCCCTACACAAACCTATACAAGCATATGAAATGGGAGAAATTGATGCTAAATCACTACATTCTTCCCTCAAAAGACTGGGCCAGGGGTTCTTACAAGTATGCCTTAGTTGAATGAAAATATGTCTTTCAGTGAGAAAGGGGCAAGAAGAGGAGGACAATGATAAAGTGTTGTTAGCTGTATCTGAGCAATAATACAAATTGTGGTAATACAAATTAGAAATTGTGATAATACTTTGGCATCTGTTCTCCCTCCCCCTTCCCAACCTCACACACCACTCACTCAGCATTAATTATAGACGTCTGAGATCATCAGCCAACATACTGATCCGTTCAAGGGTGGGAATTGGCAAGGAAGTCACTGCATAATTTTCTGTACAATATTTGTATTGCTCTCATTGAAAAGAGTCCATTGCTTTCTGAACAGCATCTTGTGGAGAAAAAAAGGAAGTTGGTGCCAGACATAATTAACTCTTTTGCTGTCCAGGGGAGCAAATAGCTTCCACACAAATTGACCTCACACCTAATGAAACAGAATATTGGTCCCTTTTCCTTTTTGATCCCCACTGCCCTATATTTTTACTCTCTATCCTAAATGATTTTCATATTCCCTGCGCTTGTTTCAAACAGGCAGATACATTCTCTGGCATGCAGCTGTAGCACAGGGGGGCAGAAGCTTGCTTCATATATCCTGTGTATCAGAACCAAAGACTCAGAGGACAAATCTGGGACCCATATGAATTGTTTAAGGGAATAGCAAAATGCTTGCTAACTCTTCATCCAAGTTATTGAAGGGTTTGCATGCCTTTACGCAGAGGAAAAGGGGGGGAAGCCCCTAGCAGGACAGAAAGCACTGATTCCACTTGGTGGTGCAAAATGCCATCAGGTCACAGCCAATTTATGGCGACCCCATAGAGTTTTAGGGGCAAGAGATAAACAGAGGTGGTTTGCCATGGCCTGCTTCTCCATAGATACTATGTACTTCCATAGTGGTTACCCATCCAAATACTTACAAGGGCCAACCCTGCTTAGCTTCTGAGATAGCTAGCCTGGGCCATCCAGGATAATAATTATGGCAACCCCTCATGGGGTTTTTAAGGCAAGAGATGAGCAGAGGTTGTTCGCTGTTGCCTTCCCCTGCATAGCAACCCTGGTTTTTTTTGGTGATCTCCCACCCAAATATTGACCACTCTGGGCTATTCAGCCTTATCTGATACCATTTAGATATTTTCAAATTAAGGACATCAAATTAAGGACATCAAATTAATGCACATCGGAGCATGCGGAGGGTAGGGAGCAACGTTCATTTATTAACCAACACAAAAATGAAATGTTATTGTTACTATGGGAAGTGGTAGTTCCGCTCTATTCTGCTATGGTCAGGCCTCACCTGGAGTACTGTGTCCAGTTTTGGGCACCACATTTAAAAAAGATGTTGACAAGCTCGAGCATGTCCAGAAGAGGGCAACCAGGATGGTGAGAGGGTTGGAATCGAAGTCTTATGAGGAAAGGCTGAAAGAGTTGGGTATGTTTAGCCTGGGAAAGAGAAGGCTTAGAGGGGACATGATTGCAGTCTTCAAGTATTTGAAGGGCTGTCATGTAGAAGATGGAGCAGATCTATTCTCTCTTGCTCTGGATTGCAAGACTAGATCTAATGAGTGGAAATTACAAGGGAGTTGTTACCAGCTAAATATCAGGAGAAACTTCCTAACTGTAAGAGTGGTTGAGCAGTGGAGCAGACTGACTTGGGGGGGGGTGGATGCTCCTTCGCTGGATATTTTCAAGTGGAGGCGGGACGACCATCTTTCAGGTATGTATCTTTCCTGCAGAATGCAGGGGGTTGGACTAGATTACCTGCGAGGTCCCTTCCAACTCTAACATTCTATGATTCTATACTATAATAAAATTAAATAGCGACACTAATGGCATTAATTAATGTTACTTTTGGCACGTAGGTTTGTGGTTCAGGGAGTTCAAGAATTTTGACTAAGTGAGAGGTGGAAGGAGCCAGGAGGTAATGAAATTGATATGGAACTTTACCAATCATCACAGTCAAACAAATCTTACAACCAAAGAGTTTTTTTCTTTATAGGTCTTTCTTTCTGCAATGTTTCCATCAATCATTTCTGGCTTGGGGCAAACATCCTTTAATCTGCAAAAGCAGTGACTTTGCTTTCCTGTGATATATGTCTAGCCACAATATTGGCCTGCCTACAGGGTAAGCAAGTGGGAAAGTGTCTCATCCTGCATTAGCTGGAGGGATTGTGGTGATATATGAAGCAGGAACAGCATAAGTTGTGATTGGTGGCAGTGGGCATTACCTGGTATTGGACATTAACTAAAGTAGGGATTCCCCCCCCCAAATAAATGGATGCAGACATCAAAAGTGTTACTGCCAGGCTTGGGCCGCTCTCCAGTTTACCAGCTGCTATTGAGGCGGTGGTGGTGGCAGCAGACAAAATTCTAATCTTATCTGTAGTCCTGTTGTAAGATGTAGAGCATTTTGTGTTTTTCAGGACAGGAAATCATGCAGATAAGATTAGAATTTCAATAGCCAATCCATATGCAAAAGAACCTCCTCAGGAAAGCTCCTACATTGGTATGTCGCAGCCTGGGAAACTCCTACAAGATAATAACTCAGCCCTACCCCACCTTCCCTGAGTAGCTATAAATTACCTGCCTACCATTTTTCTTCTCACCTTGACACAGAGAGTACTCCATCTTTCTGTGTTATACCTCTGAGGATGCCAATCACGGGTGCTGGCGAAACATCAGGTACTACAATGCCAAGACCACGGCCATACAGCCCGGAAAATCTACAATAACTGATGAACTTGCCTTCGACAACATATTTCAGGCAATGTTTGGTTATTTTTGCCTTTTGTCTACACAGCACATACCTTGTGCTTTGTAACAGTAACACTAAATTGGTGGCAATATATGCAGGGGGAATAAGCATGTAGGATGGGAGTCCATAGTCCTACTTATTGATTCTTTTCCTGAAAATCACTCCCTACCCTGTAGTTTTGAGACTGGAAGAAACTTACCTGTGGTGAAAAACAACAGCTGGGGGGAGGGGGATCTACCAGGAGAGAACTGGCAAGTGCAGGATGGGAGAACCGTCCTCCCATTGGCTGACCTCCCCTGCCAAATTGCCGCTGACTCCTGCATTCATGTTAACCATCAGCTACATTTGAGGAACAAGACCAGCTGAGCTCTGAGCAGGAGCAGGAGAGTGAGCTGTGAGAGAGGTGAGTGGGTTTCTTTTACTTGCTTTCAGCTGAGAGAATTCAGCTAAGGATATTTTGTGGGAAAACTGTGTTTAGCAGTGTGTGGAAGCACTTAGAGTTCTTGCAGAGTCCTGGCTGATTGAGTGTGGGAGAGGAACGGGCATTGTTTGACTGGGATTGCCTGTAATTGAGAGGAAGTGGAAGGGGCATTGTTTTGCCTGTGATTGAGTGCCTGGGTGAATTTGAATTTGAATAGCTGCTGCCTGACCTCTGCTGGGGGAGGCCTCTATTTAAGGAAACACACTTAGACTAGGGGCTCTGTAAGAAGCCCAAAAAGAGCCAGAAAGACAAGGCCCTAGGCTCTTTGGCTTTCCCGTAAAATAATTTGACTTGATAACAAAAACCACATA
>NW_015172584.1:313584-313768 GCF_001447785.1 Gekko japonicus
GGCTATCCAGTGTTTTTGCACGGAGTGTCACATGTATGACTATCTGCCCACTGGGCAGAAGTCTTGGGTGTGTCCTCGGTGCAAGGAGCTCCTGGTTCTCAGGGAACGTGTGTGCTCCCTTGAGGCCAAGGTGGCTGACCTGGAGAAGCAGAGACAGTCAGCTAGGCACACAGAAAAGACTCTC
>NW_015172584.1:316753-319853 GCF_001447785.1 Gekko japonicus
CTCGAATGATAAAAGGGTTGGAACACTTTCCCTATGAGGAAAGGTTAAAGCGCTTAGGGCTCTTTAGCTTGGAGAAAAGACGACTGAGGGGTGACACGATCGAGGTTTATAAGATTATGCATGGGAAAGAGCAGGTAAAGAAAGAGGTACTTTTCTCCCTTTCTCACAATACAAGAACTCGTGGGCACTCCATGAAACTGCAGAGCGGTCGGGTTAGAACGGATAAAAGGAAGTACTTCTTCACCCAAAGAGTGATTAACACATGGAATTCACTGCCACAGGAAGTGGTGGGTGCTACAAGCATGGACGGCTTCAAAAGGGAATTAGATAAGCATATGGAGCAGAGGTCCATCAGTGGCTATTAGCCACAAGGTATAGCTAGGGGCTCTGGGGCAAGTGATGCTAAGGACGTCCTTCTTCACCCAAAGAGTGATTAACACTTGGAATTCACTGCCACAGGAAGTGGTGGGTGCTACAAGCATGGATGGCTTCAAAAGGGAATTAGATAAGCATATGGAGCAGAGGTCCATCAGTGGCTATTAGCCACAAGGTATAGCTAGGGGCTCTGGGGCAAGTGATGCTCTGTCTTCTTGGTGCTTGGGGGGGGTCAACAGTGGGAGGGCTTCTAATGTCCTGGCCCCACTGCTGGACCTCCTGATGGCACTGGTATTTCTGGCCACTGTGTGACACAGAGTGTTGGACTGGATGGGTCTTTGGCCTGATCCAACATTGGCGTCTCTTATGTTCTTATGTTCTTAAGTACTTGCGGGTATAATGTGTAGTTCTGCCCTTAGAGAATTGTTGCGCATGACATCCCTCTGCTGTGAGTGCCAGACTGAAATGACATTAAACAAAGTTTGGCCCCACTCTGTGCTTTCCTCTCCTGAAAGGCCAGTTCTCAGTTGGTGCCATTTGCCTCCAAAGCCAAAAGAAACAGAAACGTATTACACAATCTTGTCTGGTACTGAATACTGAACTGGCTCCCAACTGCATTCTCTCACTCTCGGGCTGCCTCTCCTCTCTTTTTTGTGAACCAGTTTTGTTAAGTCTCTCCAGCTTGTATTCTTAATGTCCAACCACTGATTAGTTCATGCTCCTATGAGTAAGGTTAAAATGAAATAGAACCATTCCCCCACCCATTGCTCTTCCCTTATGTGCTTTTCTTCCAGGAACCTGGTATGTTTCTATTGCTCTAGCAACACATAAAGTAATGCAAGGTACTGGAAAACTAGTAAACGTGGCAGGCTAGCAAATGGCAGTGACAATTCTGTGGGAGGTGGGAGTCCCTCATTACAAAATGACAACTTTGTTTGCAGCTGCAAGAAGCTGTGAATCAGTGATAGAACACATGCTTTGCATACAGGAGGTCTTTGGTTCAGTTCCTGGCATCTCTGTAGAAAAGATCAATGGTAGCAAGTGCTGGGAAAGATTTTTCTCTGTTTGAGAACCTTAAGAATTGCTGTCTGAGTGGACAAAACTAATGTACATGCACTAATGGTGTGACTCAGTATAATGTATAGGGTGTGAGATCAAGAGTACAGCGTAAAGTACAACCTTGATTCATCTGGACGTTCTGCATTCAGGAGGCAGAGAAAATTATATAAATATTCTATTTAAGAGCAACTATGTCTTCAGAGCAGGGCAGGATCCAGATTTTGGTGAGCAGAGTACCAGGCCCCCTTCCCATTCCCTGCCTGTGGCCCCTATTTGTACCCCACTTCCTGCCCACATGTGTCTCCACCACTGTTCACTCATGCATTAAGAGAAGCCAATAATGGATCAGGCCAATGGCCCATCCAGTCCAACACTCTGTCACAAAGGGGCCAAAAATACCAGGTGCCATCAGAAGATCCATCAGTGAGGCCAGGACACTAGAAGCTCTCCCACTGTTGCCCCTCCCCAAGCACCAAGAATACAGTGCATCACTTGCCCCAGACTGAGAGTTCCTATCTATACCTTGTGGCTAATAGCCACTGATGGAACTCTGCTCCATAGGCTTATCTAATTCCCTCTTGAAGCCGTCCATGCTTGTAGCTGCCACAACCTCCTGTGGCAGTGAATTCCATGTGTTAATCACTCTTTGGGTGAAGACTTCCTTTTATCCATTCTAACCCGACCGCTCAGCAATTTCATTGAGTGCACACGAGTTCTTATATAGTGAGAAAGGGAGAAAAGTACTTCTTTCTCTACCTGCTCTGTTCCATAAATAATCTTGTAAACATCGATCATGTCACCCCTCAGCCATCATTTCTCCAAGCTACGGAGTCCTAAGGGCTTTAACCTTTCTTCACAAGGAAAGTGTTCCAACCCTTTTATCATTCTAGTTGCCCTTTTTTGCACTTTTTCCAATGCTATAATATCCTTTTTCAGGTGTGGTGACCAGAACTGTACACAGTACACCAAACAAGATTGCACCATCGATTTATACAGGGGCATTATGATACTGGCTGATTTGTTTTCAATTCCCTTCCTAATAATCCCGAGCATAGCGTTGGCCTTCTTTATTGCAGTCACACACTGTCTCGACATTTTCAGTGAGTTATCTGCTATGACTCCAAGATCTCTCTCTTTATCAGTCTCTGCCAGTTCAGACCCCATCAATGTGTATTTGTACTTAGGATTTTTGGCTCCAATGTGCATCACCTTGCACTTGGCCACACTGAACCCCATTTGCCATGTTGACGTCCACTTGCCCATCCTTGACAGATCCCTTTGGAGTGCCTCACAATCCTCACTGGTTTTCACCACCCTGAACAACTTCGTATCATCCGCAAATTTAGCCACTTCACTGCTTACTCCCAACTCCAAATCATTAATGAACAAGTTAAAAAGCATCGGACCCAGTACTGATCCCTGCGGTACCCCACTGCTTACCCCCCTCCACTGAGAGAACTGCCCATTTATACTCACTCTCTGTTTTCTATTAATTAGCCAGTTTTTGATCGATAACAGGACTTGTCCTTTTATCCCATGATTTTTGAGCTTACTTAGGAGCCTTTGATGAGGAACTTTATCAAAAGCTTTCTGGAAGTCAAGGTAAACAATATCTATTGGATCCCCCTTGTCCACATGTTTGTTCACCCCCTCAAAGAACACTAAC